>NC_089595.1:34415566-34715566 GCF_019320115.1 Miscanthus floridulus
ATGACCTTCTTTGCTTGGTATGTGTTGGCGGAAACTGAGTTTGGTTGTGGCAGCACCCATGACAGGAGATGCAATAGATCATTGAAACTACAGTCTGACAAGCCGTACTTAGCCTTCAGGATGAGTAGCTCAAGCACAAAACGTAGCGATGTCCAATGTGTTGGATAACCCTTTTCAACACCATACACAGTCTCCTTCGATGCTTTTGTCACCCTTTTCAAATTTTCTAAACCTTTCGGGCTATTTAGTAAAATCTCTGGTCCAAGGGCTTAAATCATATCCTCCAAATCATCTTCATCCCCGACACATGCTCCACCATCATTATTGGCACCACCTTCGTCGTTACCATCCCAACCACTAGCATACTCCGAATCCATTCGTGCATCAAGCTCTACTGAATATTGGGATAGGGATTCTATGGTTTCGTCATCGTAATCCTCCTCATCCTCGTCGTTAACAATAACCGTTTCACCATGATGAATCCACATTGTATAGTCCTCAACAAATCCTCGCATAATCAAATATGATCTGATTATAGTCACATCTGTCCATGTCCTACAGTTCTTGCAATCTTTACATGGACAAATAATTGTATCCTTATTCTCTGTCAATGTCGTTGTATGCTTCTTTACGGCCTCAATAAATTTATCCACCTCTTCACGAAAATCTGCCTTGAACCTTAACGAACCATATATCTAAGAGGTCGTGTACTCCATCTTTTACAACAACAACAAAACAAACATAAATGACTACTTATTCAGATATATATATATAAATGAATCAAATTAATAATTACTTGAGAATAATTGTATATACTTTAGATATATATGAATATAAATCAAATATAATTATATGAAGCATACGAACACACCATGGTAGAAGAAAATTAATTAATGATCCATTTATCCATAAATAATTAAAATACATATTTGTTGATTACAAGAAACAATTTCAAAGACAACAATTAGCAACAATTATATTTTACCCAATATCTTTCATGCAAACCCTAGTCTAATTTCATCAAACACAAATTTACAAAACCGAAATTAATAAAAAACCAAACCCTAGATTAGATCTACATGCACATGAAACATCCATAAAACTAACTAATTGTTCACTAAAATCAAGAAACATGGACCAAATAAGGGTATGATCTTGTTCCCCTCCCTAATTTACCCTAGTACATTCAAAATTTAGGCCTAATTTGCTTCATAAGTAGCTTAAGCACCATAGAAGAGAGAGAAAAGTAAAAATCTAATTACTCACTAACCAACCATTAAAACTTCAAAAAAGTGTGGAATAACATTTTCTTACCGTTTACAACCTCTTCACCAAAGGATTTGAGACCAAATCCTTACCCTCTTAGTAGAGCAATTTTTGGAAGGTGCCCAAGGCCTCCCTATCTTTCTTTAATGGGTTGGAGTGAGTGACCCGAGGAGAAAGAAGGTGCCGCAGTTTGCTTTATATATGGGTCATTTGTAGGGGCGGCTGGTGATGGAGCCGCCCCTACAAATCGGAGGTATTTATACGCATGCATTTATTGGGACGGCTCAATCACCAGCCGCCCCCTACAAATAGCAATATCGGAGGCGGCTGGTGAGTGAGCCGCACCTACAAAACCGACCCATTTGTAGGGGCGGCTCGACTGTTCTATTTATAGGGGCGGTTGGTCTCTGAGCTCCCAAACATGTCACTGTAGGAGTGACTCCGTCATCCGTCGTCCCTATAAAAAAAATTTATCCCGTTGCTCGAAACCGTTTTTTACGCAGCTCATCCGAGCCTCAACTCCGCAATCCCGCTGGCGCTGGGATCGGCGAATGAACCACGTCGCCGCGGGATCGGACTAGAAACGCCGGTAAGGAATCGGAATCCGGCCGGCAAGTGGCGTGGCAACAGACGGAATGGGGAAGGAATCCTGAAAGAACGGATCGATGAAGCACACAAACAAGACACTGCCTCTTTGTCTTGGAGTTTAATTTGTTGAGGCTTCTGAGCCGTCTGCCCGTCTATAAGGAGATCTGGTGATCGCCTTGCTAGCTACTCCTGCTACTTGCTAAGCGTGTTACACACACACAGTAGTTCTCTTCTCGATGCTGAAGCGGAACAAGCAGCTAGCTAGGTGGCCGCGTGGATCGATCATCGGCATGGCCATGGCCGGGGCCGGGAGGAACATTGGCGCGCGTGGCGGTGAACTTCTCGTCGTGCAGCAAGAACGCCCTGCGGTGGGCGGCAGCGAACCTGGCGGCCGCCGGCGACCGGCTGATCCTGATCCACGTCAAGACCTCGTACCAGTACGAGCAAGGGGTGGTGCACCTCTGGGAGCACGACGGATCACGTACGTACACACGCCACCATTCTCTCTTCATCATCTGCCTGGCTGTTATGATCATCGACCAATAAGTTCATCTGCTTGCCTGCCTTTGTCAGCGTTGATCCCTCTGGTGGAGCTGTCGGACCCCCGGGTGGGCAACATCTACGGCGTGGCGCCGGACCGGGAGACGATGGAGGTCCTCGCGCGGGCCGCCGCCCAGAGAGGCGTCCACGTCTTCGCCAAGGTGCTGTGGGGCGACCCCGCCAGGAAGCTCACGGAGGCCGTCCACAAGGTGCCCCTGTAGTGTCTGGTCGTCGGCAACAGAGGCCTCAGCACGGTTAAGATGGTTCTCATGGGAAGCGTCAGCACCTACGCTACGTGGTCAACCACGCGGCCTGCCCCGTCACCGTCGTCAGGGAGAACATGCTGCCTTCAGCACTAACCACCACCTACTAAGATGTGTCTTCTGCTTTGTCATAGACTCCTAGTCTCTGAGAACATATATATGATGTGTGTGTGACGTGTCAGTCTTTGCAAATATATAGCCGCAGGAAATGAAATGTGTCCCTCTTCATGGTCTTCCTTTGTAAACATACATATATGATAAGGTAATAAAATACATGCTCCGAGGTAGTTGTCTTGTTTATAAGAAAAGACTTTTTTTATTTAAAAACGTAATGGCAAAAGCTTTACCTTTGAATTAAGAAGAATAAAATTGATCGATATAGTTTATAAGAAAACCAGACCTAAAAACCTTACAGACACACAGATCAATAAATAGAAAACCACAAAAAATAGAACACAATAGCCCAGACGACTAACCCACTCATAAGAAAAGATTGGTGCTAGGATTTTTTTCTTTTGTGTATGTAATATTACTCCAAAGATCCAAATCAAGACTGCTACAATTTGCCATGAGCCGAGCACGGAAGATAGACACTCGAACCTCACGACAACTTCAAGAATCTCTTCATATTTTCCATACGGACACAAATTGAGATTCTAGTGACGCACCTCCCCCTTCCAACAACTTCTCTTCAACTAGGTTTCTGAATATTCACATTATCTATTTCTGGTTTCTCATTCTCCAGCGGAGCTAGTTTTCTAGAGTGTCGGACAAGATATAAAACCAGTGGCGGAGGCAGAAATAGTTTCACCAAGGCAGAAATAATTTTAAGGTGTGGCGAAATTTATAAAGATGAAACATCTAATATGCATCTTGGCTCACTACAACATTATATGAATATATATTACTTTGTGATCAACAAATATAATAGAAATCCAAGAAGTAATTACTTGTATTGATATATACACAACATATATTTGGTCTTTTCTATAGATATTATTTTATTTTAGGTATGACCGCTGCCAGACGACCCTGCCAGATACCTGGCTCTGCCCCTATATAAAACAATTGTTAGAGTACAGAGCATGGATTTTTAAACGGACCTGCTAGCGCTCGGACGTCCGATCCGCACAAGTGAGGGATCGAGCGCCTAACGTGTATGGCTCGAGCGCACCAGCAGTGGGCCCACACCGTCTCGGACATCGCCCGAGCCACCCCGAACGTCGCTCGCGCTGCCAGTCGCTTTTCACGTCCACTCCATGTGCAACACCCCAATCTACTTTTTAAACATCCAGATGCAACGGATGCAACATAAAAGACATATGAAATATTTGAAACAAACGTGTGAAACACTTGCGAAAACGTTTGAAAAATATTTGAAACCATTGCAAACATATGCAACATCCAGATAAAACACTTGCAAATATACATATGAAACACCTGAAACACTTGAAAACATATGCTTGCAACATGCATGTATATGCAACATCCAAATCAACTTTTGCCACGTTCAGATAAAACACTTGCAACATACGTCTAGAACAGATGAAACATATACTTAAAACATACATGTATAGCCATTACAACATGTGCAACATCCCGATCTACTTTTGCAACATCGGTATACAACATTTACAATATACCTCTGAAACATCTGAAATACTTGATACGCTAGTCAGGGGGACGTCAATGGCCCAGCGTACACCCAGACGCAAGCGCAAAGCTCCCCTTCCTGCCGACGTGCGAGGTTGATGGGGACACAGGCTCAGGCCTCCCCAGGCCACCCCAGGCGCAGGCGCATGCCTTCCCTGCCTCTCCTTCCACGATGGACGAGGTGGATGGAGGCACGATACGGGATGGGGGAGCGAATCGTGGAGCAGCCAGGGATGGAGCGCGTGAGCAGCCAGAGATGGGGGCGTGGGTGCAGCACCGCCATGCTGGAGAAGACCGCAGCGGGCGGGTCGCTGCATGGGCGGACCTACAGTTGTGCCCGGGTATTCCCGGGCATACCCAACATTTTTGGGAAAAATTTTAGTAGTTCTTAAAGGTATATACATGTACAATATAGTTAAGGTCTCAAAATTGCGACTCTTCACTATTTTCTGCCTATAATTCGCATCTAACTAAAAAAGCAGCCCACAGGCCACACCTAACCGGACGGCCCAATGGCCCATCTGGCCTTCCCACTCCCCAAACCCATCAGGAGGCTGCCGTAGGGGTAGGGCAGCCAGCAGCTTGGAACATTCGAGTTCGACGGACGCGGAATCGCGCCACGCCGCCGCCAGGCCGCCCGCCCGCGTGGCCGCTCGCGGCGCCGGCGCCCCCCGTCCCCCCCTGCCGCCCCGCTCCCCCCCGGCAGCTACGGAGCCAGAGCTGCTCGCTCAGCACGACCCGAGCCACAGGAGCCGGTGAGCCCGACTGCTCCAGTACCTCGATTTGATTTTTTCGATTAGAGATAATCAAAATTCAAATCCCTTTGGCCTTTGCTATGTTCAGAGGTAATGAAAATTCAAATGTCTTAGGCTCTTGGCTCTTGTGAACTTTTTAGGTTGTTCATCCAAATATTTTCTTGCCATGGGCATATCTTACTCTAAAATCCGTCCGCCGCTGGGTCGCTGCCTGTGACGGAGGCAAAGTGCGGGCACGCTTTGAAACAGTGAGCGAGTGCAGGTGCCGGGTGTCGGGTGGAATGGACGCACACATCCTATCATTACCATCGGATGTCAGCATCCTATCATTACCGACTTTTAAACCGTAGGTCTAAGAAAGTTTGTTGGAACCGGGCCAGGCCAGAACGCCGGCCAGGCCAGCGTGAAGGAACCGGGCCGGAAATGCAGGAGGCCCGAAGGCAGACCAGTAGTTTATGGACGGGCCGAAAGGGCCTATTAGGCATCCAAAGGAAGGAACACAGGGATGGGCCAACCTTCACTAACTTTTCCAGCCCAACACAAATAGATAGCCTCTGGCGGGGTAGGGGGGCTCTCTTTCCAGTTTCCTCGTGTTTCCATTGTGCCACGCGGCGACGACCACGGTGGTTGCCTGCCGCCCGATCCGCCGCCGCACGCAGCCATGAATGGGCCGAGCTCCGCAGCGGCACAGCGGGTTTCTCCCCTATCCATTCCCGCTCGCCGATGATCTCAAGAAGTGCTAGCTATCTTGCAGTACCCTGCCTGTCACGGTGTCGCCTGGCTCGTGTTTTATTGGACGCCGTCTCGGTCACCTGCCACACGCGAGGTGCTCGACGTTATGGTGACGTTATGGCGCTGCAGCCGGAGCGAGCCAAACAGCGGGGGCCATCGAGCGCCAGCTGCCAAACTGCCCTGCGACTGCGAGCGCACCAAAAGACGGCCGTCCCTTCAACCCTGCCTTGGCATGAAAACGCAAACGGAGCAGAAGTCCACGGTTGCACATCTGTGCAGTGCTGCCTGCCAAGCCTGTTGACGCCTACGCGCAAGCTGACACTGGCTTGGGAAGTTGGGATCCTCCGCGACTCATGCACTGACTCCGCAAGAGAGTCAGAGGAGCGAGACGGGAGCGACGACATGCAACGTGCACGGCCGCACGGGGACCTTGGACTCGCCGACCCAGCTGACGAGCACGGCTCCTGTTCCAACTCAACATGCCATGCCGAGACGTCCCGTTCGTCCGCATCTCTGCCCAACTCAATCCATTGCTTCGTTGACACTCGCGACGTACGCCTGCCGCGGCCACAGGTTGGTGGATCTCCTTTCCCTTTTCCCTCCGGCACAAGTACTGTCAATTCGTCATCATGCAAGTGCTGTCGTTCCTCCAAGATGCTATAGTAGCTAGTAATCTGCTAGCCTACTAGTACTACTCCTGCCTAGTACTATGCTTGGGTCAATGACCGCAACGCTTCACCAGCAGGTTCAGTTCATTCCTCTGAAAGCAGATTGGCTTTTCCAACATCTCCCAACTGGAAAGTTTGTCTCGGCAGCTGATTGCAGATTTGCAGATGCTTGTGTGGCTGTGTGCTCCTGCATGTCTGCATGGGAAAAGGCCTGGCTCATGCATGCTCACACTTTGATTTGCAGACTAGAACCTCCTTTGTTGCTTGCTATCACAGCCAGCAGGTTAGCGTAGCGAAATCTACTGATCATTATTTCTGGCTTGTGTTTGCATTTCTTTGAGTCCGTTGTCTTAATGAAACATGTGCCGAGACATGTTCGCTAAAAAATGCATTTCTTTGAGTCCATGAACGAAAAACATAGGACATTCAAAAGAAGGATAGAGCTTGGTGCCTAGAGCAATTCTGAAGAGATTTGAATCATGATAACAAGCAGTAACAACTGAAGTACTGAACAACAAGCCACTTACTCCTAATTGGCTGTACAACATAGCAGCGCACGTTTTGCACCTCTTGGGCCTTAGCTATAACTTGGACGACTTGCCTAGCATGTTGTGATGTTAACTACTCCCCCCGTTCCAAATTATAAGTCGTTTTGACTTTTTTGGTTCATCCATTTTGCTATGTACCTACACATATTATTATATTTAGATGTATAACAAAATAGATGTATAAAAAAAGTCAAAGCAACTTATAATTTGGAACGGAGGGAGTACATTAGCTTTTTGTGCAGTATCTTAAATTAATTCTTTGCCTTTTTTTTTTTGTGTAGTTCTCCTATGATGCAGAACAGTTTTTCTATGATAACGAAAAGATCTTATTTAAGTACATTCTCCAAATTTCTCTTGAGCAGCAAGCCGGAAGGTGAAGGTCTGATTTAATTGCAACAACACGAGCCATTTTTTATGATTCAGATAGCTTTTTGTGCAGTATCTTAAATTCTTTGCTTTTTTTTTTTTCTGTAGTTCTCCTATGATACAGAACAGTTTTTCTATGATAACGAAAGGATCTTATTTAAGTGCATTCTCCAAATTTCTCTTGAGCAGCAAGCCGGAAGGTGAAGGTCTGATTTAATTGCAACATCACGAGCCATTTTTATGATTCAGATACTGTTCTAGAAGTACTCACGTAAGTGTTTCTTAGTTGAGGCTATGAAGGTAGCATTCTTGCGGTTATAGCTATGAGATGGAATATAAGTTCCACACTATTATTTTAACACATGCTAAATGGACTATTCATTTGTCCAAGAATGTTTGCGCCGCGATTTTAGTTTAGACTATCTCGTCTTTCGATATCTCTTATTAAAATACATTTCTCCTTCTAGCACTGAATTAAGTATCATGTTTGGAGATAAGCTAGAACAGATGACACGCTTTACAACCCACACTTGTCCTTTGACTCGTGTCCTATCCAACTCTGAATCATGTGGGTGAGCAGGCAAGAAACGTACAAGCAAGCAAGAATCACAGTGTGAAGGAGGCACAAGTCAAACCCAGATCAATCAGGCATCAGGAACCAGTACTAAATTGTTCGGACGTCAAAGAAAGTCAATCGTGGACCAATGATGCAACCATTGCACCAGCCGCAAGTCATTGTCCTCATGTCGCCGAACGGACGGGTAGGTTGTGGTTTGGAGTCATCCGATCATATAGCCCTCTCAGTTCTTTTACCGACTTCTTATCATGCAATAAGTTCAGTTACCGCTGATTCACTTTCTCATTTTACTTTTACCTCTATATTTGCTTCTCCAAAACCTATTTCTGTGTTATTACTTGTACCTTTCCAATTAACCATTCCAGTAAAGAGACAAGGTAACAATGTAGAGAGACCCCAACCTTACATCCAGTCAGCAATAACTTGGATGGAAGTTGGAAGTAGTTATTCCTTAATCCTTAGCATTGTGGGTTAACCAAATCAGTGAGTGAGCAACTGACAGAAAAATGGCTGCACAAAGCTGGCACTCCACTATGTGGTCTTAGCTCTGAAAGCTGAACCAGAAAGGAGGGCGTCGTTGTGCATGATGAGAGCTGAGAAGGCCACTAGTAGATAACTAGATAGCAGTCTGTCTCTATCTGAATGGACTCGTCCCGTCTATGGAATCACTTGGGTGTTGCTGCATTTGAACTGCAGGAAGCAAAGTCAAGTGCGAGCTGGTGAGCCCCGTGCATGCTTCTGCCCAGTGGTTACTGTGGATCGTTTTTGTTTTTTCCAGTCACCTTTGTTTGTCTCTCTCTTTTTTTTTTCTGTAACCAAGAGTCACCTTTGTTTCCTGTGCCCCTGTCGATTTGATTGTGTGACTGTCGATCCCCTGCAAAAGTAACTGGCTTTCCCTCGCCTTATATAATTGAAAAGCCCCTTTGTGGGTCTTGCTTGCTTGATGATTGGCCTTTTCCAGCAATTTATTCAGATACATAGATCATATAAGGTGATGGTTTATTTCTTTCCTTATTAAATACTCCTTATCGTGAAGAGTACTCCCTCTGTAATATAGTGCATTCTAGGAATTTTAGGACAAATTAAGAGAGAACATAAAAAGACGCATGCACCCTCATTTTATTTCCTAATCAGATGCTATCATCAACGTGATTGATGGTGATTGGTTGATAAATGGAAAGTATTTTATACAAAATTGGTTTTTGTCCTTGAAATGTATTATATTTGTGGACAAATTTTGAATGCTAGAATACACTATATCACAGGACGGAGGGAGTATGTAATTCTAATATAATACCAAGTCAAACCATTTTAAATTTGACCAATTGAGACAAAAAGTATCAATATTTGTGATACTAAAAATGGTTATTGGATTCGTCACTAAATATATTTTTAGTACACCTATCTGATATATAAATATTGATACTCTTTTCTATAAATTTAGCAAAACTTTAGGTAAGTTAGATTTAGAATTTAGCTAAAAGTATCAATATGTATTTACCTTCAGTTATCTGTAGCATGTTCGCCTTGATTCATATAACTATACTGCTATGTATTTTTTTCTTCAGTTAGCTGCCAAGGAGAAATTTTCATGTCATCCATCTACCTGTTTGCATAGTCAGAAGCTATGGGTTTGGGATGATGACCAGAGTATGCAATACTTTTTTTTGTCACTAAAACTAAGCAAAAAGACTATTAAATAAAGCATGGAAGCATCATCTACTTGTCCTGTTGCCACCAAATCAAGGGGGCAGTTGAACTGTTCGAGCACGTACGCTCTGTAAAGCGCATAGTTAACTAATTTCGAGCGCCTTTTTCGCTCTCGTCATAACAAATCAAATAGAAGAGGATAGAGTAACAAGTCAAAACAACAAGATTAGCCTTTAAACTACCTGTTGCTTAGGCCAGAATTATCGAAACCTATGCCGGTCATTATTCTGATACAGTATCTGCATTTTTTATTTTCTGAACTGCTTTCACCTTCTCATTTGGCTTGTATTGCACTTTCAGTATACGAATCCAACACATTCTCTGACTGTGATACATAGAGCAGGTAGTGTTTGACAACTCTTTTTCCCCCCCTCTTTTGCAGCTCGGGCAACTACTCTGTGCAGTGGAGCATATAGACATCCCCTCGTCACCATAGCAACATCCCTGAAGCTCACTTCCTTCTAGCTCACACAACTACATGATACCATCTTACCAGTAGCAATGGGTATCAAGCAGAGCTGCAGCTTCACTCCGTGTGTTCTTGCTGATCTATCCCTGCTCTTCTGCATCCTGCTTGCACCTGTATGTTTAGCCACACCAGCCACATCTCCTGCTGCTCTCTTGCAAGTGAAGTCCGGCCTCACCGACCCTGAAGGTGTCCTCTCCGGCTGGTCGCTGGAGGCCGACGTGTGCTCATGGCATGGCATTACATGCCTGCCCGGGGAGGTGGGCATTGTGACAGGCCTCAACCTGTCCGGGTATGGCCTGTCAGGCATGATTCCGCCGGCGATCAGTGGCCTCATCTCCATCGAGTCCATTGACTTGTCCTCCAATTCCCTCACTGGGCCGATCCCGCCGGAGCTTGGCGTGCTGGAGAACCTGAGGACACTGCTCCTCTTCTCCAACTCCCTCACCGGCACCATCCCGTCGGAGCTCGGTCTTCTCAAGAACCTCAAGGTGCTCAGGATCGGCGACAACAGGCTGCACGGCGAGGTCCCGCCGCACCTGGGCAACTGCTCGGAGCTGGTGACGCTCGGCCTGGCCTACTGCCAGCTGAATGGCACCATTCCTCCTGAGCTTGGCAGACTGAAGCAGTTGCAGAAGCTGGCCCTGGACAACAACACCCTCACCGGCGGCATCCCGGAGCAGCTTGCTGGCTGCGTAAGCTTGCGCTTTCTGTCAGTGGCTGATAACATGCTGCAAGGCAACATTCCTTCGTTTATTGGGAGCTTCAGTGATCTCCAGTCTCTTAATTTAGCAAACAATCAGTTCTCCGGTGAGATTCCGGCGGAGATCGGCAGCCTTTCCAGCTTGACATACCTCAACCTGCTCGGCAACAGCCTGACCGGCGCCATTCCGGCAGAACTGAACCGGCTGGGCCAGCTGCAGGTTCTGGACTTATCCATGAACAACATTTCTGGAAAGGTCAGCATCTCTGCTGCACAACTGAAGAACCTGAAGTACCTTGTGCTGACTGGCAATCTCCTTGACGGCGCCATCCCTGAAGACCTCTGCGCTGACGACTCATCAAGCCTGCTGGAGAACCTGTTCCTCGCTGGCAATAATCTTGAAGGCGGCATCGAGGCGCTGCTCAGCTGCGCTGCTCTTCAGTCCATCGATGTGTCAAACAACAGCTTCACCGGAGTGATACCGCCGGGCATTGACCGGCTGCCTGGCCTCGTCAACCTTGTTCTGCACAATAACAGCTTCACCGGCGGCCTGCAGCCGCAGATAGGGAACCTGAGCAACCTGGAGATCCTGTCTCTGTTCCACAATGGCCTCACCGGTGGAATACCGCAGGAGATCGGCAGGCTTCAGAAGCTGAAGCTCTTGTTCCTCTACGAGAACCAGATGTCCGGAACCATCCCTGACGAGCTCACCAACTGCACGAGCTTGGAAGAGGTGGACTTCTTCGGCAACCACTTCCATGGTCCTATTCCCGAGAGGATCGGGAACCTCAAGAACCTGGCCGTGCTTCAGCTCCGGCAGAACGACCTGTCGGGCCCCGTTCCGGCGAGCCTCGGTGAGTGCAGGAGCCTTCAGGTGCTGGCATTGGCAGACAACCGGCTCACCGGCGCGTTGCCCGAGACATTCGGGCAGCTCGCCGAGCTCAGCGTGGTAACTCTGTACAACAACTCCCTCGAGGGCCCCCTGCCGGAGTCGCTGTTCCAGCTCAAGAACCTGACCGTGATCAACTTCTCCCACAACCGGTTCGCCGGCAGCCTCGTCCCTCTCCTCGGCTCGACCTCCCTCGCCGTGCTGGCGCTCACCGACAACAGCTTCTCCGGCGTCATTCCAGCGGTAGTCGCCCGATCAAGGAACATGGTGCGGCTCCAGCTTGGTGGCAACCGGCTCACCGGTGCGATACCGGCCGAACTAGGCAATCTGACAAGGCTCAGCATGCTTGACCTTTCGCTCAACAACCTCTCCGGCGACATCCCGGCAGAGCTCTCTAACTGTGTTGAGCTCACCCATCTGAAGCTCGACGGGAACAACCTGACGGGCACCGTCCCTGCATGGCTCGGCAGCCTCAGGTCACTCGGCGAGCTCGACCTGTCGTGGAACGCGTTGACCGGAGGCATCCCGCTGGAGCTAGGCAACTGCTCCGGCCTGCTGAAGCTGTCCCTCAGCGACAACCACCTCACCGGAAGCATCCCGCCGGAGATCGGCAGGCTGACGTCTCTGAACGTTCTGAACCTGAACAAGAACAGCCTCACCGGCGCCATACCGCCAGCGCTGCAGCAATGCAACAAGCTGTACGAGCTGAGGTTGTCGGAGAACTCGCTGGAGGGGCCAATCCCGCCGGAGCTCGGGCAGCTCTCGGAGCTACAGGTGATACTAGACCTGAGCCGGAACAGGCTCTCTGGCGAGATCCCGGCGTCCCTCGGCAGCCTGGTGAAGCTGGAGCGGCTGAACGTGTCGTCCAACCGGCTGGACGGGCAGATACCGTCCTCGCTGCTGCAGCTGACGAGCCTGCACCGCCTGAACCTCTCCGACAACCTCCTCTCCGGCGCGGTGCCCGCGGGGCTGTCGAGCTTCCCGGCGGCGTCGTTCGTCGGCAACGAGCTCTGCGGTGCGCCGCTGCTGCCGTGTGGGCCGCGGTCGCCTGCTGGGCGGCTGTCGGGCACAGAGGTGGTCGTGATCGTTGCGGGCATCGCGCTGGTCTCGGCGGTGGTGTGCGTGGCGCTGCTTTACACCATGCTGAGGGTGTGGAGCAACTGGCGGGCGGTGTCGGTGTCCAACTCCGACGGCGAGGAGTCAGCGCACGGCGGCCACGGCGGCGGTGGTGGGAAGTGGGGCGACGGCAAGTACTGGAAGGTCGGGTCGCCTGTGTCTTGGTCGGCGGAGCAGAAGCACAGCTCCGGGTCCGAGACCGCCAGCGTGCTGCTCCATGACAAGTCCACGGAGGCTGCCAGGGCCGGGAAGAGGTAGCTAGCTGCTCGCCGGTGGCAGCAGTGAACGTCACATGCTGCCTTGCGTCTTGCGTGCTCAAGAGTCAGAATCTCAAATGTATGTGTATGGATGATCGTATCTCTCCTTCGTTCCGTGTGGGTTTTTCTTTGATTACTTACCACTTCCGCCAAGTCTTGTTCAGTGTTCTTGATTGGAGATGGGAAGCTGGAGCCTGGAGGGAAGCAAAACCGGGAAGAGTGGCACCGTGGGCTGCTACATTCCATTTCGTAGTTATGGGCCTTCTTGAAGGTCGGATTCGAGGAAGCCTGGTCCGAACACCTAGTATTTATTTTTATCGATAATGTTCTCTGCAATAAGAAAGCAAACGAGAGTACAGCTGTTTACTGGACAAGACTTGAGAGCTAAAAACTGACATCCAAACGACATAGCAGCTATTACATTCTGATTTATCCGGTGTCTGTCAACCGGGCCTCACTTCGTCTGCTGATCTCTAGCCATTCCAGCACTTGGCATTTGACCTGCGCCAACTTATCTTGATCTTTTGGTTTCACCCACGGTGCCAATTGGTCCTAACACTAACAACGAACCTTTTGCGAAAATGTCCGTGTCACATGACAAATATCCTTGTCACGTGCTCTATAGACCGATTTTCCTCCCTCCATAGACTACTCCCTCGGTCCCAAAAAATTATCGTCATAGCATTGAAACTTTATCCCACAAAAGAGTCGCTAAAGTTAGGGAGTCTCATGCGAAACCAACTTTATCCCTTTTCTTGGCCATCCGCCAAACCCTCCCGACCCTCCTAGCTCATCATCCCTCCCAGGCTACCCCCACCCCCACCCCCACTCGGCCGCTGCCCCCACCATTCTATTGCCGGCGCCCGTCACCCCCACCCTTCGCCAGTGTCGGTCTCCACCGTCCAGCCTTGACCCGCATGCATCACCACATCTTCTCGTCCACCGTTGGCTTTGCCCCTACATGTGCCGCCCTCTGCCAGCCTCGATCCCGCACATGCCTCCCTCTTCTCCACCGCTGGCCTTAACCCCTACACATGCCACCCTCCGCCCTGTTCACCCGTATAGCCGCCTTCAAGATCCAGATGCACTTGTCTAGGAGGGATGAGGCAGGGTCCCCGCGAGGCATGGCGATGGGGGCCATGTCGGCCCCATGGGGGACGCGTGCTGTTGCTCCACCACTAGCTGCCCCCTTCCCACCCTTTCCGCCCCGCGCTGCCATGCTCCGGATCTTCGCCTCTACTGCGGCCTGCCGAAGGCGACAACAGAGGCACTGCGACCGCACCACCAGGGCATAGCCGGAGCACCCTCGGTGCGTTGTAACACCCTAAATTTTGAATTTCACAATTTTCTAAAATTTGTTAGAATTAAATTTAAATTTATGAGCAAAAAATAGCTAGAGGAGAATAATATTTTATAAAGTTAAACATATTTGTATTGCATTCATGTTGTATGCATCAATTTAATGAGTGAAACATGATTTATGAAAAATCAAAATAGATGCGAATAAGTTTTTCTCCTTTTTCTAAAATAAAGTGTTAGTTTTTATTCACAAAAATAGTTAAAAAGTTTTATCTCCAAAAGTAAGAATTAATTTTTCAAAACTCAAAATATTTAAAGGAGTTTCAAAACTGGTTTGAATTGAAAAGGGTTTCAATTTGAACCTTAGTTTTTTTACAAAATGAAAAAAAGAATAAAACCCTCTCTTCCTTTATCCCTCGGCCCCAATCTAGCCGGCCCATGTCTCCCCACCCGCGCCCCTCCTCCCTTCCTGCCTGGGCCGAGGCCCATCTGCGCGTGGAGGCTGCTCAGCCCACCGCGCGAGCGCCTGTCGCTCGCAGTCTCTGCCGAGTGGGCCTCCCCTCTCCACTGCTGACGAGCGGGCCCCGCCTGTCGGCGCCATCCCCTTCCTCCGTTCTCCCCTATCTCTTCCGCCACTGCCGGACAGGGGTGCTTCGTTCCGCGCGGACTGAGCCGCTCCCGCGTCCCCGACCCCGTCAGAGAGATCCCCGGATCTCCCCTCTCTCCGCGCTCCCCCAATCGACGCGGTCGCGTCTTGACCCTTCACTCCCGCGCACGCCAGAGTACGGCCGCCATTGTTGGCATGCGGGCGAGCTCCGTGGACCGGCCCCTACGGCCTTCTCTCCCTCTTCAAAGGCTCCAGCGACCTGCGCACGCACGCCGCATCCACCCCGGTCCTCCTCGAGCCTTCTCCCTCGCCGCAGCACCTACTATCAGCGCCGCAGCCGTCATCACCGAAGCTCGGCCCGAGCTACCGATCTCCGCATCCCGATCACCTCGCACCCCAACTCTTGCTCCGTTGGCCTCGCAAGAACACACTGCACCCACCTCGCCGCTTCTTTCTGTGAATTGGTGCCCGCAACGTCGTCCTCCGTGATCGCCGTCGCACCTCGCCGTTGCCGTCAGCCCCGCCGCGACATGCTTGCCCTTCGTGCCAGCTGCTGCCGCCGATAACCCCCTGCCCGACTGTGCGGTAAGCTCCACCTCTGTTTTCGCCGTATCCCGAGGTCCTCCGTGCCCTCTAGCTCGCCGCCGTGGTGTGTGCCTTTCCGGTGACCAAAGCAGAGAAGCTCCCTGGGCCGTCCATCCGTGGATCTGCGGCCAGGAATCAATCCCCATACCCCTTCGTTCTGTGGTGCACCGCCTACACAAACCCCCACCGGTCCACAGCCAATGGGCCAAGCCCACCGCGCCAGCCCCTTCAATTTCGCGATCTAGCCCCTGTTTTTTTTTAATTTTCCTTGTACTGTTGCCGGTGCCTTGTGAAACGTCCGATCTAACCCTTACCAAAAATCCTTTGCAGCGTTTTTATTTAATAAAAAATGTTTTGTTTCTATATACTGATATAATAATTCATGTTTATGACATCATAAATGTTATTTTTATTAGTATAAAAATAATTCAGGAAAATGGCAGTTTTGCAAAGCAGTCCCTAAACTTTTATTTATTTATTTTTTGGTCCAAATAATTTACATTTTGCCTGGTTTGGAAAATAATTACAATAAAATAAATCCTATTATTTACAATTGTCCCTAAAACTTCAAAAGTTCATTATCTTTTTAACCGTTGCTCCATTTTAGGTGCTTCTAGTGCTCACAAGTTCGTAGAAACGAGCCCTATCGAAGGGAAGGCTGATCAAGGTTGAACGAGATGTAAAGATCATATGTCTGAACAGCTTTTGAGGCAAGTGTGCCTGACCATCTTGCGCTTACATTTGTTTTACTCTGAGTTAGTGTAGTTAGACCATTAGTTACATGTTGAGTCATAATCTTGAATCCTATGTTAGGGTTTACTAGACTTTGTTATATCATCCTTAAAACCCAGGCTAGATAGGTAGAATCATGCTTAGCTTACAGTCTTGGGTTGGGATGAGTTAAATATTAATTTTGACAAATCATATATGCAACCTTGGGTTGGTAATCTTTTTAGCAACATGGTGATTAGGAATCCAGCAGGGTTCTGAACATGGTGATTAGCAACGTGTTCTGGACATGAAAACAATGTAGACATCAAATGCAGGGGTTCTGCTGGTGGAAAACACTAGCAAAACCATTATTTTATTCAAATCTTGACTAGATCATAGGCACATTATATCATGAATAAAATCTAGGAAGAAGAAATAGATGAAAGCAAAAACAACCTATCACCTAGTGTTATTGTGAGGGCCATGAGATGTTTAAGGTTATGGTGGAAAAAGGAGGTCCCCTTTTCCCATGGCCTTGGCGAGGCGTTTGAGCTTCGGATTGTTGCTCAAGCGGAAGGCGCGAAAGTTATCTTCTAAATCCAAATGAGACATCCTTAACTCCGCCACCCTTTCGTCTAGTTCTCTATTTTCAACTCTAAGCTTTGCAACTACACATAGAAGCCTCTCATGGTCACTTTTGTTAGCGTGATCTACATCTTCAAAATGACCCGGCGGACCATTGATTGACGTCGGATTACTTGTTCGCCGGACCGTTTTGGGTGAACTAGTGGACTCCAGTGACTGTTGCAACACCTTCTTATCATCAGAAGCGAGCGAGGGTTGGAACACCTTTCCACGCCCTAGCGCACCACCAACAATCTTGTGATTCTTATGATGATCAGTGTAGATGGTGTGTAGGAGTTGGTGTATTAGGTGCTTGACACGTTGCCGGATTTGGTGATCAAGGCGGCCTTTGCATCCCTTCTTGTTGAGGGGTAGTCCAGGATCTCAATGTCGTTGAAAACATGGACGTTGGGAACCTTCTTGGGAGCGATTTGGCCTGTCGTAGGTCTCTTTGGCATCCATGACATATGACCAGGAGGGACACAAGGTACCCTACCAAGAGACATGAGGAGACCTTGGAGTAGACCAGGCTGAACACGAAGAACCTCACCAAGCAGTCAGAGGAGACCTTGGAAATGATGGCCCGGACGACTCCGATGACGACTCTGACAATGGAGGCAATGGCCCTGGTGGTGCTGGGAACCCTTCCAAAGCCCTTGGGGATGGACAGTGATTGCATGCACTTAAGACAGAGGGGAAGGCTTATTTCACCGCAAGCTAAGGGACTTTTTCCGCCGACGGTATGGCTATGGGATGTTTAACGTGGAATACCAAAGCGAACACTGGAGCCATCAAGAATACCAAAGTGTAGGATCGATTCACACTCAGATAGGCAATCAGAGGGGGTAAATGATTGCGGAAGCCAAAAAATAATTTTAAAACTTTTCCGTAAACACAAAACCAAATCAAGCCTCGTTTTTTCCATTCTGGACAGAACACCGCACCTCTAATAAAAATAATCTCGACCCAAACCTGTAGCTCTACTTGACCTCAAACTTTTATACATTAAAGTAGATGAAATTTATGAACTAACCCAACAAGAATCATGTCAATCGGAGGTCTAGAATTCTGAGATATAAAATAAACAAGCACGCTGATCCAGAAAGTGACGAGTATTGATAAGTCCTAATTTCGTGATTATGCAAAATGTATACAGGTTGACCAATCAAACTTCTCAGATCAGTAACGCAAAGCAAGCCCCAACACAGTTTTAGATTGATCGAAACAAATTTATTCTTGAGAACAAGAAATCAAACTAAAACCAAATTAATGCTAGACATGTAAATCAAGAAGCTGAGCGAAAGAATGAGATTACCAACACATCGATATGAGATAATTGAACTTCGTTACTCTGATAATGTGTTCACAAGATGCCACTTACAAGCATCTACAAAAGGATTGAACACAAAATCCCTAAGCTCTAAAACAGCCGCCAGAAACTCTCATGCGCTGCCCCTTCTCCTGTCGCCGCACCACCTGGCCTCTTCTGTTCTCCACAGTCAGATCAACGTGCACACCTCGGTCTCCTTTTATATCCAGGCACAACAGCCCCTAGGATGTCCAACATGGACACGGCATGCTGGTCTAAGCCTCAAGTCACGTACAAACATTTGGCCACGTGGTCAGCCCCTTGACCAAACTCCACGCCATGCCAACAAAGCCTTACGTGAACAAGGATCGCCTCTCCTTGCGCGTTGCCACGTCCTGGTCAAATCCGATGGCCACCAGCCACCCAAGCTGGTCCTCCTCTTTTTTCTAATCGTCCATGTTGACCATTGAACGTGTAGCCTTATTAGAAATTGTCTTACCTAACCCCTTTTGCTTCTTACCAGGTTCTAATCATCTCTCTCTCTTAGGTGGAGCTTACCCTTTTTACCACATAACCTTTATCTTTACCTTACACCAGTCTTAAATATATTCATCTATCTTGAGCATCTCTTGACCTTTGCCATGTTTTCTTGTCAATAGATGGCCCGCCAGCTATTGACTTGGCGCCGGAGCTCCGTCCGCTACCACTGCAACCGCCCGATAGAGTTCCCCCTCACGGGCAAGACCTCTCGCTTTCAATTCCGCCACAGCCAGTGCGTGGATGATGGGGCTAGCCTTCCTATCGTGGAACCACCGGAGGAGGTGCCTCCCCAGGAACAGCCCTTGGAATAGCCCTAAGAAGGAGAACTAGCCGCATAGGGGTCACCCCAGCCTGCTGTAGGCGGGGATCCCGATGATGACGGGGGTGACGATCCCGACGACGACAACGACGACATCGAGGGAGGGGGAAACCATCCCAACGCCCCTAGGGGTTGGATCGCCACCCACTGCTTCAAGGACAATGAAGATGACTTCTTCCACTAGAGGCTTTGCGACCTCCTGCACCGCCAGTACGTGTTTGGGATGTTTAGCATCAAATACGAGAGCACCCACTACTACCACCCTCGGCACGAGGCGTACTAGAAGGCCTACATCCACATCGGCAGGCCGAACCCATACCTCCGGGCTCTTCGGGTCATGTCCACACATGAAGCTCCTTCTCCTCGCTCCACCCAGATGGTAGCCCTCAGCGATGCTGCCCTCTAGGAGCTCCTCACCTATCGAGACTACTTCTTCGACTCCATCAGCAAGGACGAGGACCGTCACTACCCCCGCAGGTGCCAGGGGGACATTGCGGCCCAGATTGCACCAGTCATGGGTGAAAGGTCCTAATATGGCTAGAGGAGGGTGAATAGCATATTTAAAAATCTATAAGATCACTAGAGCAATTTGATTAGTATGACAAATAGCGAAATGCAAACTTGCTCTAGCTCTACAAGGGTTGCAAGCCACCTATCCAATAATTCTAGTTACTATAATCACTAGGCACACAATTTGATAAGTCACTACTCACTAAGAGCTCTCACACTTGCTACACTAAAGAGCTCCACTAGATAAACTTAACCTACAAAGCAAGCTCTCAATTCTAGCTACACTAAAGAGCTTGCTACAACTAGTTTGCGGGAGTGTAAATAAGTGAGTAGGGTGATTATACCGCCGCATGGAGGAGTGAATCAATCACAAGATGAATACCAATTCAATCACCAGGAGAATACCAAGGGGCAAAAGAATCATTTTTTTCTCCCGAGGTTCACGTGCTTACTGGCACGCTAGTCCCCGTTGTGTCGACCAACACTTGGTGGTTCGGCGGCTAATAGGTATCACACACCTAGCCCACCATAAGAGGCACTGCAAGAACCTACCCACAAGTGAGGTAACTCAATGACACGAGCAATTTACTAGAACTACCTTGCGGCTCATCGCCGGGGAAGGTGCAAGACCCCTCACAATCACCGGAGCCAGCCACGAACAATCACCAACACGTGCCGAAGCTCTTCCGCTGCTCTAACTCCGCGGCAACCACCAAGAGAAACAAGAAATCCGTAGCTACAACATCCCCAAGTGCCACTAGATACAATCACTCAAACAAATGCACTTGGAATCACTCCCAATCTCACTCTGATGATGAATTAATGTTGGAGATGAGTAGGAGGTGTTTGCTTAGGCTCACAAGGATGTTAAGTATGTCAAAGTGCCAAGAGTATGAGCCTAGGGCTGGCCAAACACTATTTATAGAGTCCCTCAAACAAATAGAGCCGTTAGAGTCAAGAGAGGGCGCTCTGCGCACTGATCAGACGCGTCGGTCGAGATGACCGGACGCGCCGACCTCAACGTCCGGTCACCGAATGGCCTCCACGTGTCGCCCTTTCAAATCTCAGCCACTGGATCTCAACGGCTATTTTCTTAAACGTGCGAACAGTTAAGTCATGACCGGACTCAGCGCTCTAGTGACCGGACTCTCAACACCGCAATGTCCGATCATTTACAGAAAGGTTCCAAAGCCAAAAATTACCGACCGGACGTGTCTGGTCAACGCCGACCGGATGCGCCCCAGCGTTCGATCCTTCCACTGCTTAGCAGCGTGGTCCCTAGGTGTTGACGCCAGCGTATGTCACACTACAGCCTAAGCAACAATGCCAGTTAAAAGTGGGATTCAAATCATTAGGCCGGAGCCTTTTTTGTATTAATGTTATGAACATGCTTATCCTCAAGATCGAGAATATATAACCCATTCACCAATAGACATCATGCATAAAACATATTATTCAAATAAATGGAACAACATTTGTTCTCAATTATTATCTTATAACCACCATCTTCCTCCAAACATGAAGAAGACATAATTTTCTTACACAAAGCTAGAATATAATAACAATTATTTAATTCCAAAACTAATCTAAAGGGTAATGATAGATGATAAGTACCGACAACCAACACAACAACCTTTGCTCCATTGCCAACGCACACATCCAACTCACCTCTTGCAAAATGTGGAATTGACTCCACCTGATACGCCTCGACATCATTGACCGGTCCATGTCCAACAAAGTCTGATTCTCCACTCAGAAACCCCATTCCATTGAGGTGTACCAAGTGGAGTCAATTGTGGAACAATTCCACATTTTTTAGATGACCGCCAAACTCATGGCTCAAATACTTGCTTCCATGATCTGATCATAGAAACTTAACTATTTAGCCCCACTGATTTTGTACCTCATTATGAAATTCTTTGAACTTTTCAAACGATTTAGACTTGTACCTCATTAAATATACATATCCATATCTACTAAAGTCATCAGTAAAAGTGATGAACTACTAAAAACCACCTCTGGCTTGATAAAAAAAACCACCTCTGGCTACTGAGCTCATTGGTCCACATGCATCAGTATGTACTAGACCCAACAAGTCACTTGCCCTCACTTTGACTAGTGAAATGCACCTTAGTCATCTTGCCAAGTAAGCACGACTTGCAAGTCTAAAATGATTCAAAATCAAAAGAGTTGAGAAGACCGTTTTTATGGAGCATCTCTATGTGTTTCTCATTTATATGACCTAGCAACAATGCCAGGTAAAAGTGGGACTCAAATCATTAGGCCAGAGCCTTTTTGTATTAATGTTATGAACATTCTTATCATCAAGATCTAGAATATATAACCCATTCACCAATATAATGGACATCGTGCATAAGACATATTATTCAAATAAATGGAACAACATTTGTTCTCAATTATTATCTTATAACCACCATCTTCTATCAAACATGAAGAAGATATAATGTTCTTACACAAAGGTGGAATATTATAACAATTATTTAGTTCCAAAACTAATCCTAAGGGTAACGAGTGCCGACAGCCAACACAGCAACCTTTGCTCCATTGCTAACTTGCACATCCAACTCGCCTCTTGCAAATCTTCTAGTCTTTTTTAGTCCCTGCAATGATTTGCAAGTACGAATCATCGATCCGGTATCAAATACCCTTGATTCAATAGAAGAAATAGCAAGATTAATTTCAATAACATATATACCTGAAGTAGAAGTCTCACTTCCCTTCTTTTTCTTGTCTTCCAAGTACTTCTTGCAGTTCCTAAACCAATGCCCAAGGTCGTCACAATGGAAGCATTTGTCTTTAGGAGAATGGCCGGACTTGGGCTTGGCATTTGGCTTTGAGATCTCATCTTTAGCCTTGCCCTTGCCCTTACCCTTTACAAAGCGTTTCCACTTCCTGCTATCCTTATGAACCATCATCACATGATTAGAGGTCTTCTTAATGCTCTCCCTGGCTATATATCTTAAGCATCGCAAGCAACTTAGCCATGGTACTCTCCATGCTATTCATGTGACAGTTCAGAATGAACGACTCATAGCTTGGAGGGAGAGACTAGAGGATCACATCTGTAGCCAGCTCATCAAGAAGAGCAAAACCAAGCACGTCAAGGCTCTCAATGTAACCAATCATCTTGATTACATGAGGATTGATCAGACTTCCTTTAGCTAGCTTGCATGAAAACAAGGAATTGGGGATCTCATATCTCTCAACCCTCGCTTGGCACATGAACATGCCACAAAGTTCCTCAATCATAGCGTAGGCATCCACATGTGCATATTGCTTCTAAAGCTCAGAGGACTTGGTGGCAAGCATGAGGCAGCTAACATCTAGAATGTCGTTCGTGTGCTTCTCATAAGCACTCCAGTCATCATCACTTGCATCATCTGTGGGATCATCAAGATAGGGAGTCTCAAGAAAATACTCGTTTTTCTCTTGCTTGAGAACAATTCTCAAGTTACTATACCAATCAATAAAGTTTGTTCCAGCGAGTTTTTATTTCTCAAGAATTGATCGCAAATTAAAACCGTAGGAGCATTAGGTGCCATCTAGAACAAAATAAAAAGCAAAGTTTAGCACTATGTTTATTTTGATCTTTCATTGAACAATTTAACAAGAGATTCTCCCACTATATGTTTTGCAATCGTCTTCCCTCTAATGACTTATAGTGGACAAGATCCATATTCACTAAGTTCTAGTGGCATGACCACTAGAAACATAATGACATAGGTAAGCAACATTTGCTATTCACATCCTATGTGACTCTTGTTTGTTGGGTGGCATCCAATGCCTCAGCTCCCAACATCATGCCCAAGGCCCAAATCCAATTTGATAGCCTCATTAAGAAAACCAACACTGCATGCAAATGTCTGACATCCACCCTATTAGATTAAGATAACTGATGGCACTCTACTTTGGCAGACCTACCAAACAATGATCGAAATCTTTATAGGTGCAGCAATTGGAAGGGCATCAAAGCAAACTCTTAATTTTTCTGAGGGAAGCTATTCTACCACATACAGGACATGAAAGAATAGTACGGCAGGAAATTAAAACATCACAAATAATCAAATTAAATGTGAGATAGTATGTCCCTTTTGTCATGGTGATCTTTATCACCATGTTTCCTTCCTTTGAACCATCATGCTTGAGTCCTTCATGAAACCATCAAGAACTATGCTACTACTAGCTAGTGAATGAACTACATGAATACATCAAACATCACAAGTCAACACGCAGACCATTATAAATACACACAAGCATCACATATACACTTGAGCCATACCATTCACAACATTACCTGCAAAACCGAGTTAGGCAGAGAATCAGATACTACCGTGTGATGTGAAAAGGGATTACCCTAACAATCTATGCGTTGTACGCAAATGGCGATCCCGTTGGCCGGTCAGTGGGTGGGCTCTCAAAATTTCATCGATCGCATCAATGAAATTGCTTTGAAAATCTCATTGGATTGATCAAATCAAGCTGACTTCGAGACATTCCAAATGCCTCTATTTTAAATGTCAATCACATTGACAATCATGTGAGGTAGAACGATAACAACATCAAATCTGTTGCTTCTCCCCACCTGGTTAAATGCACTGTTATCCCTGATGGTGATTTTGGCCGGTAGGGGCAAGTTGTGCACGTGGTCAGGAGGGAAAGCGAACTGATCTTATGCCCTGATGGTGATTCTAGCTGGTAGGGGCAAACAAGTAGTGTGACTATACTGACAATTATCTCATCCGTCCCAATCCGTGCTACAACAAAACCAAAAAGTAGATCCAATCTACTAAGCATATCGACTATATGCAATCAATCTAGATAAAAAACTGTGCATGAATGACTTCGATACCATGGTAGGGAAATGGGTACGCTACACCAGCAGATCTACCACTTTCAACCAAGATAACTACATGCGAGTAGAGGATCATGTATCGTTACCACTAGACACACAGCGCAGTGGAAGAAGAGCGCGTCGATGTAGTGGAAGTAGTTGTGTACGTCCTCACGTACCGGGAGCAGCAACATGTCTGCCCGCTTCTTATTTGTCGCCGATCAATGCCGCAACAACAACAGTAGCATCTCCACAATATCCACATGTGTGGAGATGGAACACCAGGCATCGGTGTGCTAGCACTCGGCGTGCAGACGATAGATAGAGAAAGGGGGCTTAGGCTTAGGCTTGGAAGAACCAAGAGTTATCTTTCCCATGGGGTGTTGATACATTATATAGAGAGGAGAACTAATTAATGTTGCATGTTCCACCTCCAGTCATGGGCTTTAAAGCCCTCCCTTATTAAAAGCTAGCCCATTAGTACTATGCTAATGGATTATGTTTTAGCCCACTTATGGATCCAATCCATAACAAATATGATTGCCTCTTGGGCTCATCACCAACACTATCTCCATGGGTGAGTCAATCATGTTGTTGCCGAGGAAACTCAGAACACTTCAGGTGTGGTGCTTGGTATGTTTCCTATCAACTTCAATACTGCTACAATATTATTTGATTCTCGTGCATCAGACTCTTTTATATCTTGCAAGTTTGTAGCATGATATAACATACCAAAAAATCTTCTGAAGCAAAAGATGATAGTTGAATCTCCTGGAGGAGAGTTGTTATCAAGGCATGCATGCCCTAACATAAGTATTTCTATAAGGGGGTAGTCTTTCTTGCTCACCTTATTGTCTTGGAGTCCAAGGGCATAGACATCATTCTGGGAATGGATTGGCTGATTAACATGATGGGATAATCAGATGTGCTACAAAGGTAGTTCAGTTGAAGCATCTAGATGTTACCAAGGTGGAGTATCAAGCAAAAGCAGCAATAATTGAGAAAATGCAGTTCAATCAGGCAAATGCTGTTAAAGAGATCAGAGTGGTTAGTGATTTTCCAGACGTCAGAAGAGTTACCAGGTATGCCACCAGACAAACAAATTTAGTTTTCTATTGAGTTAGTACCTATCACTGTGCCTATTTATAAAAGGCCATATGGAATGGCTGCAAATCAGCTAGCTGAACTTAAGATACAAATCCAAGAACTCTTGGATAAGGGGTATATATGTTTTGATACGTCACCTTTGGGAGCCCCAGTCATTCTGTTCCAAAGAAAGATGGAGGTACACGGATGTGTGTATACTATTAATAATAAGTATCATCTTTCTCGCATTGATGATTTGTTTGATCAGTTGAAGGCTGCATCTGTATTTTCTAGAATTGACTTGAGATCAAGGTACCATCGGTTGAAGATCCGAGCATTTGTTTCTCTCTATGGGTTGTTTGAATACACAAAAATGTCATTCGGATTGACTAATGCTCATGCCTACATGTACCTCATGAACAAAGGCTTCATGGAATATTTTGACAAGTTTGTGGTGATATACATTGATGATATTCTGGTCTTCTCCAAGAATGAGGAAGAACATGAGGAACAATTGGGATTGGTACTTGAGAAGCTTAGAGATCATCAGTTGTATGCTAAACTTAGCAAGCGTGACTTTTGGTTAAAGGAAGTATCATTTTTGGGTCATGTTATCTATCTCTGAAGGAGTGCCTGTTGATCCAAGTAAAGTGGAAGATGTTTTGAATTGGAAATCACCTTAGTATAAGTCTCACGTTCGTCCTTCACCACAACTAGTCCATTGGGAAAGACCTGCCTGACCTTCTCCATTGCCATCGACCGTCTCAGGTACTCCACACCTGTGCACCATAAGCTAGCTAAGAGACATGCTGCACAACACCACACTTACGATAAAGGTTAGTCCAAACACTAAACCAAAGCTTGATCATCTCTCGACAACCACTCATCATCAATCGACATACATGGTCACATCTCAACCATGTGTTCGCAGTTGCACAACCCCACACTTACACCATTGTTAGTCTCAACAATAAACCAAAACCTGATCAACTCTTTGACAATCACTTATCACTCATCACACATGGACACATTTTAAACATGTGTTCGCACTATTTTTGGTTTATGATCACTTAATTATGATATTCAGAACTCCATCCTACTTTTTACTTTCTAGGTTTTGTTTTCATTCTATATTAAATAATTGTCTCTCGTTATTTGCGTGCGATGAGGAGGAAACCAAGCAAAGCGAAGTCCTGCGAAAGACAACCACTCTAGTAGTAAGATAATCCCTTCAGAAGAAAAGTAAGGGGTCTCAATTTGTAAAGCAGAATTATTGACTATTGAAAGCTCGATGAGATCCCAAAGGACAGAGCAGTCAAGGATACAGCAATCAGCAGGGTACTCCAACAAAGTACAAGTACTCCCTCTGTCCCGTAGAAATCCTATAGTGGAAAAGATCTTATACCATTCAAAATCCATCAAAAGAAAAGAAGAGAGAACAGTATACACTGTTTGACACAGTTCTACTTAACACTGTTTATTGCTGTCCATTGTCATTTTTGAGCGGTATCAAAATTACTTCATTTGATCACTGATCAATTTTTACTGAAATTTGGTTTATGCTAATGCTTATATTAATTTGTTGTGAGAAAAAAATACTATTTATTCCCTAAAATTTACCGCCGAATTAGCTACGAATAACGGAGCATTAACGTGTGCTACAAATTTTGCGGAGTCTTTCTTTATGGGGATGGTACCCCTCACCACCTCACCCGTCCCTGAGCAGTGATCACTGACCAGGTGCTGGTGCTGCTGCTACCGGGCAGGTTTCATGTGCACGCACTCGTGCTTCCGACAAAAGATTTTAAAGAGGGGCACCTTGCCATCATCACTCATTCAATCTCGTGCCTCCTCTCACCACAGCACCATTGCACTAGTACAATACAGCCGTTCTTGCGTTTTGGCACATACCTGTTACACGGTTTATCTGATGAGAGTGGTGTAGCCGACAGTGGCTGGCCGGCCCTAGGCCCTTGTAACCTGTGCTGTGCAGCTTTCTGGATTTTTACTCCTATACGTAGATCGATGCACACACAAACACAGGTGCTGTTTTTCAATGATAGACAGATATGTCTGTTTACGGCGAGATGCCTATGATAACACGGTCAATATCAAAATCTAAGGGGTCCATATGTGGACATCCACCGCTACTGAAAAGATTTATGAGCATGTTCGGTTAGCTGGTTCGTATTGTTGTTGGTTTGTGAAGAAGTACTGCTGGCTGGTTTATGTGAGAGAAAAATATTGTTCTGGCTGAAAATTTACGATCGTTTACGACAAGCCACAGCCAAACGAACAGGCTGTATAGCAATAGGATAATTTTTTTATGAGCGGCTCTATCACCGGCCGCCTCTACAAATAAGGCGGCTAGTGATACGATCCGCCCCTACAAATGGGTTGATTTGTAGAGGCGGCTCATTCATTAGCCGCTCTTACAAATTCGATTTATAGAGGCGGCTCAATCACTGACCGTTCCTATAAATATTTTTGTTTTTTTTAAATATTAGTTCTGCATATTTTTTTATAAATGTATATATAAATGTATTAAAAACAATTTGCTATATTTGCCCGTACACATAAAAAAACAACTTGCTGAAATATATAATGATATATTTTATTTTTAAAAAAAATAAAAAAAATTAAAAATTAAAAATTTGAATTTGTGAACTTTGAATTGAATTTTAAGATAGAAAATGACATAAAATGAAAATATTGTAAACATCAAAGTTATAAAAATCATCAAGATTTACAACTTTTATTTTGGTCATCTTTTCATGTGACTTAGTTTGAAAAGTTTAAATTTTGAATTTCTTAAAATAGCAACTTGAAACAACATTTTTAAAGAGTAAATGATTTTAGCTAGAAAAGTCATGAATATAAAAGTTGTATAACTCATCAAGATCTAAAACTTTTATTTTTGCCATTTATTCATCCGATAAATTGATAAGAACATTGTTCATAAATTTTACATATATGTCATATGGTTTCATAAACTATATGAGAGATATATAAGTTTTGTGAACAATGTTACAATCACTTTGTCGGACGAAGAAATGATCAAAATAAAAGTTGTAGGCCTTGATGATTTCTATAACTTTTATGTTCATGACTTTTTGAGTTCAAATCATTTGTTCTCTCAAAATTTTGTTTGAATGTATCATTTATTGAAATTCAAAATTTAAATTCTTCAAATTTAGTCACATAAAAATATGACCAAAACAAAAGTTGTATAGATTGATTAGTTCTACAGCTTTTATGTTCATAACTTTTTCATTTGAAACTATATGCTCCTTCAATATGTTGTTCCATGTTTCCAAATTTTTGAAATTCAAAATTTGATTTTTTTAAAACAAAGTCACATGAGAAGATGACCACAATAATTTGATAGAGCATGATTTTAGAAAATTTTAGGAAAAAATCATCCCATTTAAAGTTAGTATGAGAGAGAAAGACTAGTTATAAGTTTTAGCTAGAGATTAAAAAGAGAAATCACACTTGTTTATCACATGGCTAAAACTTGTAACTAGTCTTTCTCCCACATAATAACTCCAAATGTGATGGTTTTTTCCTAAAATTTTCTAAAATCATGCTCTAACTATTTGTTGTGTTCTTACTGCTATTAGTTCGTTCATATTTTCATGTGACTTTGTTTGAACAATTCAATTTTTTAATTTAAAAAAACTACAACTTGAAACCAAATTTTAAAACACTAAATGATCTTAACTGAAAAAATCATCAATATAAAAGTTGTAGAACTCATCAAGATCTACAACTTTTATTTTGGTCTATTCTTCATTTGATAAAGTGTTAGCAAACATTGATCACAAATTCATGAATCTCACACAAAGTTTTTGAAACTAGATGAGAGATATGTCAATTTATGAACAATATTTGCTAACACTTTGTCAAATGAAGTAATGACCAAAATAAAAGTTATAAATCTTGATGAGTTCAAAAACTTTTATATTCATGACTTTTATATTTGAAATCATATACTATTCCAAAATGTTGTTTCAAGTTGTCATTTTTTAAAATTCAAATTTTGAATCATTCAAACAAAGTCACATGATAAGTTGACCAAAATAAAAGTTGTAGATCTTGATGAGTTCTATAACTTTTATATTGATGACTTTTTCAGCTGAGATCATTTATTATTTCAAAATCTATTTCGAAGTTGTAGTTTTTTAAAATTCAAAATTTGAATTGTTCATAATTTGTCACATAAAAAGATGACCAATATAAATTTTGATAGAGCATGGTTTTAGAAATTTTAAGGAGAAAAAACCATAGCATTTAGAGTTACTATAAGAGAGAAAGACTAGTTACAAATTTTAGCCACAGATTTAAAAGAGAAATCACACTTGTTCATTGGATACAAGTCTCCTCCAGGAGCGTATGGACTTGTAGTGCCATTGAGTTTTCTTAGACCATCTCGCGTATCTAAAGCACACTTTCTTGCATCTATTAGAACAAGACACAAAATGTCGCGGACAGCCGACAATGCAACCCGATGCCCTAAGCACGAGCCAACCTTTGAAGAGCAAGAACCAGAGGACCAGCTTACTCAGCAGTAGTTCGATGACGAGTTACAATAGGATATAACAGTGATGCTTACTCAGGAGGAGTTTGACGACGAGGCTACTGAGAGGGACATAGAGGAAGTAGGAGCATAGGGAAGAGCAAGAGAAGAAGATGATGATGATGAAGACGACGACGAGGATGAAGAAGAGGGATATGAAAGTCCCGAGGATCCTTTTCCACATGAAGCCAGACGGAGGCTAACGAAGGAGGAGTTGGACAAGGATTTAACCCAAATGAGGAGGTAGGGATAAAGCCTTAGCTTATAAATTTTACTAAAGCTTTGACTATGTTCTAATTACTAGCACTTTGATCTCCCATACATATAGGCCCCTCCTAAAACTCAAAAAAGACAACGTCGACATCTACGACATCTTGTCGGACAAGACAGAGTAGAGGAAAGGAGAGCAGAGGCAACGGACATTGAGGCCTCTGCTCTGCAACCACAAGACACGACCACGAACTCGGCTCCCAAGCCAAAGAGTAAAAGGGGGGATAGAAAAGCAAACCAATATCCAAATAAGGCATGCTATGTGATAATAGAGGTCGGGCTAGCAGGGGAGATCCTTGAGCCTAAGGAATTTAGAGGATGATTCCGTAATGCGATCGAGGCCCTAGTAAGAGATCAATTGAACCCAGCAATCTCTAGCTAGAAAGATGTACTAGCGAAGAAAAAGGGAGAACTATGGGATTAGAAGCTAAAGCTCAATTTTAGATTTTCGGAGGGTAAGCATGAACCGGTAAAACTTCATGCTTTTAAGATAATGGGAGAGTCATTCTGATGTTGGAGGTCAGAGCTCAACAAGAAATATATCCAAAAGGGGTTAACTCCCTTCCACGAGTTTGGCAACATAACTCCTAGTTAATGGGAGGAGCTCGTGGTTCAGAAGACTACATCTAAAGCATTGGCCCTCAGTTCCCGTAACATCAAGTGTGTGAATAGGAACCAACACCACCATCATCTTGGTCCCGGTGGCTACTATGGCAAGGAAGAGAGGTTTAGGAAGATGGAGGAAAAGGCCGCCGCATCTGGAAAATTAAACTTGAAGGGGGTTGAAGCTACGCTCAAGGAATTGGATCGTTGGGTGGAGAACAGAAGCATCCGATAGTTCCCTTAAGTTTGATAACCCGGTGACCAAAGCGGCAGTATCAAAGATACTAAAACATGTTGAAGACAAGGAGAAGTGCTCATTCAAGCCTTCCAAAGAGAGGGACAAGCATAGACTTGCCTTGGGAAACACTGAGCACACAGGCCGCACGAGGGAGCTAGGGAAAAGAATGACTTGGAAGCATGGATTCGAAGAGGAACAACACATGTACAAGAAACATGGCAGAGACTGAGAGTCTAATCTTGAGCTCACCGTGAAGGCTCTAGTTGTGAAGGCGCTAAAGGAGCAAGGACTATCTATGGAGCCAAGGATAGTAATGGTGCTACTGGGAGAACTGGCATTAGTCGACAGCCCTTCAAAAGTTCCTAGCAGCCAAGGTTCTATTGCAGCCACAACCCCCGTCGATTGCATATGGGAACCATCTAGTTGCACCTTGGTGGTTCTCATCGATAGGCAGAACACTATGATGGAGGTGGCAATGGGTGTGGCACATCCTCCTGACAACTTGCATCACAATAATAGGATCCTGTCGGAGTACATTAGGGTCGAGGTGCATACCGTGAAACCTGAGTTCATGCAGTGGCGCATAGACTACCCAACTCCCGACAAACAACGATTACTTGGAGAAGTAATGAACCAGTTCATCCTTTGGCACAAATAGGACATTGTATTGATTGCTTCTTCACCGTCTGTTCAATGTTTGGAGGGAGTTGTTGAGGAGGGGGAGATACTTTCACCATCTCCTGACCACCACTTGCCTGAGATGCCACATTCTTTTCTGCCTCCTAGCAAGCATGTGCATGAGATGCCACAGTCTTCTCCCTCCTAGTGAGCATGTGCCTAAGATGGCACAACCTTCTCCACCTCATAAGGAGCAAGGGCCTGATATGGATCTAATACATGAACAACAAGGGCCTCCTAAAGAAGTGCATGCACAAGAGGGTGCCTGCAAGGAGCCAAAAATTCAAAAAAAGAATCCAATCACTGTATGGCCAATTTATGTTCCGATGAAAGATGTCATGTCGACATCCAAGTGGTACTCCCATGACCTGTTCAAGCCTGAGAACCAAGTTAAAGAAGTCCTAGCATGGGCTTTTGAGGAGGTCGTCACCAGCAAACAACAACCGGCAAAGAAGTATCCAAATGTTGATGCCATCAAATGGTCAAAGGATTGCCCAAAAACGTATGAAAGAGGCAAGTCCTTCCTACCAAACCGGGACATCCAGTGCCTACCACTTGGAATGAGAAGGTTCCATGATTGGTACTTGCGTGTTATCCCAACGACCATAAGTCTCATACAAGCACGCTTCCCTACCGGCACATTTGGAGGCCCAGCCAGGAAAATTATCTTTGACTTTAATGACATCCATACATGCTTTCACCTTGGAGCTATGAAAATAAATCTAATTCGCATATGGTGCCTGCAAGTCCTTGCCCTCTCGATATGATATTATTGTAATTATTTGGATTTTGGTGATACTAACCCATGCCGTGATTTGTAGAATGCAAGTTCACCTTTCAAAAAAAATGACAAGTGTGCGAGCTGGGTATGTAGACCCTCAATGTATAGCAGCAACATGTTTTAATTATGCCAAGGACTGGAAATTGGATGGCAAAGAGCTAGCTGCTGGAAAGATGGTTGAGGAGAAAGAGAAAATCCGGCAGAAGAAAATACGTGAAGCATCCCTTAAGGCTATGGCATACATTGCCCTAGCTTTTAAAAATCTCCAAAATAACTCTGCTATATGGCTAGCATACAACTTCGAGTAAGTTCAACTCTATACTTAAAGTTTTGTTCGATATATTTTATTCGATGCAAAAGAGCTTATCCATTTTTATGATTAAATTCATGCAGCAATCACTGGATTTGTATAGGCGTCAATGTTGGGCTGGGCATGGCGTGGGTCTTTGATTCAATAGATAAGGACCCGACGACATATAAAGACTTCATTACGATTCTCAAGACGTATACATATCGACAATCCTCATTACCTTATATGTTTGTATACATACTTGTAACCTTCATTTTGGATATTAACAATTTGCATTTGTTAAATTCATTCGAATAGGGCGTACAGGTTCTATGTCAATACACATCACGGGAGGCATGATCCAGAAAGAGAGCCTAACCTATGTGTCAAAACACTATGTGCGGTAAGTGTAACTTACTTTAGTACTCCACTAGGTTGGTGTCGAAAGCATTACTTAACATTTTTATATGCGAAACACACAGTGCCCTAAGCAGAAGCCCGGGAGTGTACATTGTGGATATTACATATGCACTCTCATGAGTAACTCCAGTGCCTACAAGAGACCCCTGTAGGGTAAGTTTGAACCTCTTCAACCTCTTTAATTGTGATTACAACCATGTTAACTTCAAAACAAGCTCCATGTTTATATATGCAAACTATGTTTATAGATGCTCACTATTTTTATAGATGTTTGCATATGTCATGACATACTAAACCCCAACTTGTTTTATTGTAGTGGCAAGAAGAGAAAAAATGAGAGATGACCCACATAAAGATGACAACCTCTTGGAGCTCGTCGGCGACCTTTGCGCCTTCATATTGGACCAGATTCTACACATAAGAGGCACTTATCATGACCAAAAATCTGAGTTAGGAAGGCATCCTTAGTACCAACATCTTCATGAGATGGAAATGCTAGCTTTAGGCCGTTGATAACAATGTGTATGGAATGTGACATTGGTCTTACCTTGTAGAACGATTTGGACTTGTGGAACGGATTGGACAACTTGTGAATTATGTCTGTGTAACGATGAATTATATATGTTCTTGTGAATTGAACTTGTAATGTTAGTTTATATAATATTCTTATGCTTGTGGATACAATGTTTGAATTATATGTGTGTATATATATTCTAGTCAGATTTGAATTTTGAAATTTGAAATTATTTGGCGGGCAAATGTACTATAGGGGTGGTTCAATTTGATTTTTTTGCGAGAAAATATACTATAGGGGTGGTTTTAGATTGAACCGCCCCTACAAATAGAAATATAGGGGTGGCTGGTGTTATAGCCGCCCATACACACCATTTTTGTAGAGGTGGCCCCTACAAATACATTTGTAGGGACGGCCGGTGACACTAGTCGCCTCTACAAATCGATTTGTAGGGGCGGCTTAGGAACCCCTCCTACAAACCCTTGATTTGAAGAGACGGTGTGGTAGGGGTGTCTGGCAAAACCGCCTCTACAAACTAACGCCAGCCGCCCCTACAAATACTTACTGTAGTAGTGATCTTGATTTTAACCTTTTTTTTGAAAGGTCAGCGGGGGAGACCCACCTATTGTTTTTTTATTTTCATATAAGTTAAGGAAATTACAATATTTATAGATTACAAGGCTCATAGAGCCAAAAAAGAGAAAGTGGATGAAACATTAATAGACATTCTCACACCACCCAATGAGGGGATCCTTAATCCTCTTCTTGGCTTTGGTACAAACCAAACCAAGCTCTTCTTTGAAGGATGATTTCCAGATGTGAATGTTGTGGGGTTTTCCATAGAAAATAATGCTGTTTCTTGTAGACTCATTTACAACCCACTGTTTTGGCTCCATTAGGAATTTCATCTAAGTCCCAAACATCGTTGGTATTCATCAAATTCATTTCAACTTCCATAGCTTCTTGCCATTTAAACGAGTAAACACTTCTCATGGCTTCTTCAAATGAGGTGCGATCATCCTTCATTTGAATTTCTTCACTAACATAGACTTCATAGTCATCAGAAAATGGTTTACTAATTCTTCGAGACCTTCTGGGGCCTCAGGTATTGGTACTTTCATATGGGGCTGTTGTTTCTCTTTATTTCCAAGAGGCAATTGATTCTATGGGCTCCTGTATAACAAGATCCTTGTTTACATTATTTATCTTCTTCAAAGAGCTAACAACAGGTGTTGTATTAGTCATACAACATCAACAGATATTGAGAAACTTATTGCTCCCGAGTCACTAGAGTGGGCACGTAGTCCCTCTTCTCTTCAAGTCTTAGGTCTCTACATACCTCTACATACCACGCTCCCCTAGATCTTCCCATCTTTCCTAAAAATGGTGTATCTTCAAATATCTTATTTTAGGTTTAATATGTTAAAACCCCGTATGGAGCTTTAAGCACCACCTTAACATCTTTGAGGCTAACTACACTATCTTCCTGTCAGAACTTTAAAAGGTCTAGGAATTTAGCTATTTCTCTGCTTAGCAGTATCATTGTTGTGACCGTTATACTCCTCCAACGATCGCATTCATCTTAATTAATCTTTATCTCACTCTTAATAAAGAGTATCTTTCTTAATTGATCTTAATATTCTCCCCCTTAAAATATGGCATGAACTTTATTGCCATAATTTCGAGAACTATTTAGAAAATCTATGAACGAGGAGACACTTATAACTTACTTCATTCACATGATTATGTCATATAAACAAAGTTATTTCTTGATCCGTTTAGGAGTACACTTTCCTTATTTCACTTCAAGAACTCAACAAGGTCTTTCATTAGCAGTACTTTTGTAAGTCACACTTGCATATTTTCTTATCCTTTGGTTAGTATTGACCATGACGATGCATTTTTATTGTGCCATGGTTAATACTAGGACAACATAAGGGCTACCCAAACTTCTCTCACTATGCGGGATACAAAACATGTGAATCATCACAAAACTTCTCCCACCATGTAGGATTAACTAGCATAAGTACTATGCCAAAACTTCTCCCTATGCGGAATAAATCTATACATAATTTACTATAACAAAAACTTAGTCATGACGACTAAAACATTCACTTATTTCTTTATTTTCTAATTAAATCTTCCCGTTGGTTCCAATTTAATCAGAAAATTAGTAAACTAACAACCAAAAATCAGTCCTGCACTGGTTTGACTCAAGCCTTTTCATTCACATAGCCCAGTATTGCAGCCTGTTGGCTTGCAGCCGAGTGATCTCATCGGTTAAAATAAAGAAGGTGCTTCTGCATCAATTCTACATCACCGTTGGGCAGAAAATAGAATTAATGCATAAAACTCATAAATCAACTTAAAATACATATAACTACTCTTCAAAATTAAATTCTCCCATTAGTTTGAATTTAATTAGCAGATAATCAACATCATTGAGGTAGAAATTTGATAATAAAATATATTCTTTTAGTTCAGGAACATTTCTTGGTTCTTATCTACTCTCTGAAAAATTGACCACGTTGGTGTAAAATTTATCAGAGATTTAAACCTCAAACTTGAACTCATTATAATATTATCATCATCAACGTTGGTCAAAAAATGACAATACCATAATCTAAACTTAAACAAATTGGACTACTCCTCTAATTTAAAGTTTCCTATTGGTTCTAATTTAATTAGAGGATAAACATAATCATAATTTACTAAAACTAACTGCTCTTCAAATTAAATTCTCCCGTTGGATTGAATTTAATTGGAAGATAATCAATATTAAACTTTGAAGTGGAAACAAGAGAAAAATTCTTTATCTACTTTTAAGAAGCATTTTACTTTACTTATCTACTCTCTGAAAGAAATTATCGGGTTGGTTGAAATTTTGACAGAGATTCAAAACTTGATAGAATTCATCAAAACTGCTTCTGAAAATAATAAAACAAAACTCTGCATTTACTATTCATTTGGCCCGACCTGATGAAATAGTCACATCCCATCTCTATAACGTGTCTGCACGCGTGGCCCATCGGCGCCAAACACGGCCCGTGACGCAACCTAGGCCTAGGCCGGCATTTGTTCGATCCGTCTGGGCCTAAAGTGGCCTGGCCGCCGTGAGCCGTCGGATCCGATCTGACGGTCGTCCACGTTGCTTGGGCGAACAAAACTCCACGCTGCGCCACTACCCCGAACCCTAAACCTCATTTCCTCCCTCTTGTTTCTCTCTCTACGCGCATTGGGAAAACGAGAGCAGCGGAGCGGTGCCGCCGTCGGTCCCCTCACCGGCGAGCACGCTCGCCCTAGGCTGAGTGGGCCACCGTCGAGCGGTCTGGGCAACGGTGCCCTATTCCCCCATGTGTGCTATGGTGGGGCTCTTCCCTAAACCCTAGCTCTTTCCGTTCCCCTTTCTCCTTTGTTAGCCCACAGTGTAGCAGACGCCGGAGAAGAAGTGCGGCGCTGTTGAGGGTCCCCTCGCCAGAGCGCACGCTCCCCAGTGGGTGAGCACACCGCCATCAAGTGGTCCTGTGACGGTGCCCTCGGCCGGGGCTCACGCGCACGGCAACGAGCGTGGCTCGGCCATCTCCCCGCGTGCCAGCGGGGTGGCGGCAGGTGCTTCTTCCTGTGCGCGGCGGCATCGACGGCGGTGAAGAAAACAGGGTAGGTTCCTTCCCCTCACTCCATTCGTTCCCTTTCTAGGGTTAGGGTTAGGCGGTTCAGGGTGACTTCCTGCGCAGCGTCGAGGCGACGACCGGCGGTGGTGACAGTGTGTGCAGTTCCCAGGTAGGAAAACCCCCCTTCCTTTCCTTTCTTGTTTTCTTCCCACGAGCCGGCGTGGTGGCGGCAGTGGTGTGGCGGGTTCAAGGTGAGCCCACTCGTTTCTTTTCTTCTTTGCTAGGGTTAATCCTCTCTTTCTATTTGCTTCTCTCTTTTCTACCCCAATCTAGATCTACACACTAGAAAACCTGGCTCTGGTAGGATTCTTGGACTATCTAGGCGTAGATCTAATGGGTAAAACATAACTTAGATAGAACTTGATGATAATGTACCTCATCTCGAGTCTCCAGTCGCAACCATGGCACCGCCGACGAGGTAGCAGCAACGTGGAGACGCGGTCCAGTGGCGGCGGTGAAGGCGATGGCATTTCCCGTCGCTTACAGCGCACCCTTCTAGATCGGACTAGGGCTAGGACATGGTGGGGCGTTGGCGGCTACAGTGAACCTCATGTCTCAAGCCCTAGCCCCCACCTCCTATTTATTGCGCTATGCGATGGGGGCCCATTAGCCAGAAGAATGGCTGGGCGCCCCCGATCAGGGCGCAGATCAAGAGCCCAATTGGCCGTTGGGCCAAGTTGGTGGAGATCAATCCTAACATCCAGTTCTTCAGCCTCACCACTTGGAATCAAACCAGCTTACTCTAAAGATATCATCTCAGCCTCCATGTTCATTTCATCTTCATTGTCAGATGCTTCCAGCTCCATTCTCTTCAATAGAGTAGAGCATTCCTAAGTAGCATTGTCTCTGCTAGCAAACCTCCTTAATTCCTCCCATCTAGAATGCCTAGAATCTTCTTCAAGGTTATGATACTTTCTGCCAACTGACTGACACTCTTCACTCTTTAACTAAGACTGCACAGGAGTAACCTCAGCTGTATAGGCAAAATCATCCATCATCCTCTGGGACACTGGCTCATCATGCACAATTTCTAGACTGCACCTCTTATCTAGCTGTAACCCTTTATCAGAAGAAGCATTCTCCATACTAGTCACCATCAACTGCCCAAATAAACCGGAGTATTCAAGTTCGCTCATCTGACATACTGACTGATGGTATCTCGCTAACAGTATGCAAAGCAGCATGCTCCACCAAGAGCTGACCACTATGTCGTAGATCGATTTGTTCTCCTGGTCTAATATGAGAGTTTTCCCTCCCCCGAGTTAACTCCAGGATTGGGACCTGCCTAACTCTGTCTTGGTTCTCAAGAACCATGTTGTTATCATCCTTATCACACATAGCCCTGCTTACATCAGTTGATTTACTTACACAATCACGAGTTACATCAATCCAGCCCGTGTTTCCATTATGTTGAGATTTAGTAGCTGTTAGCAGCACCAGGTCCATACCTCTCATGAGGGACCTTAGTTGCTTCTCTTGATCAATTTCCATCATAACACCTTCCATACTGACAGTTTTGTGACCAGTATTTGGACCTTGCTTAGTAACAGGAGTCCTCATTTTGGAACTCTCCCCAATCTGAAATTCTGAAGGTGGAGGTTTTTCTACTCTAGTATCATCATCATCTAGATCATCTACCTCATCATCATTATCAGGGTTGTCATCATCATTCCCCCCATCATCAGTACTTTTACCTTTCTGTTCCTTATCTTCCTCCCTCTCTACCACAAAAGACACTAAGAAGATCTTCTTATCCATCTCATACAGCCTGTCTGAAGGAATCTTCATGATGTCTTTGCAGGAAACCTTGACTCTGACCACTTCATAGAAGGACTTGAAAAGAGTTGACCAGTCCACCTCTAGCATGAGACCAAAACTTGAAGCAATCTGTGCAAAGACTCTCCAATGGAACCACTTAGGAGGGATACCTTTCATCCGAACCCACACATCTTGAAGAATAGCATATGGTGCCAAATCACCAAACCACTCAAGAACTTCCACCTGAACACCCTCTTTTCTCAAATTGAATGAAGGATAATTCTTTACGTCTGCCACTCGCTTGTGAGGAGGAAATCTAACCAGAAACTGACTAGGCTCCAACTCTCTAATCTGCCATGGCCACTCCTTACAGTATATAGCAGATAGCTCTCTTTCCAGCTCAGCTAATGTGACAGACCCAGATTTTGTTGAATTTCCTTCTGTTGCGTATGTGTGTGTGTGTTTATCTTTAGCTTGTACAGCTGAGTGGTGGTGAGCGCGGCGCTTGTTTCGCGTCGTGCGCGTATGAGTGCGTCTGGTGGCGAGGCTTGGCCCGGTAATGTCGCCCACGTCGCGCGGCTGTGGGATGGCGCAGCAAGAAACGCGGGGCGTGGGCAGTAGCGACGGGAGCCAAGTTTAGCATGTAATCCAAGTCAATAAAAGGAGAAAAAAACCAGAAAAGCAGCAGTTCGTGCGCTGCGCCAAAATTCTCTTGTGCCTGCTTGTTCCTGTGTTCGAGCGCGAGTTCATCGCGAGTTCCAGAGAGAGAGAGAGAGAGTGCAAGGAGGGAGGGCGAGCGTTCTAGCGACGATTGATCCTGAGCCGATTTCAACAAGTGGCATCAGAGCTAGATTCAGTCGCTGGGATCGTCACCGAGCCATCACCGCCGCGTTCATGCCTCGCGGAGCATCCAGATCGCCGCTGCGCCGGCGATCGTGGTCACCCTTCGGCAGTCGCTCAGGAGGGAGCGGCGGAAGGAACCGTGGGCTGGTGATTCACCGCACGGTCAAGGAGGTCGGCAACGCGGGATGGCCAATGCTGACGAGAACGAACTACACCGATTGGGCGGCGCTGATGCGCGTCATGCTGCAAGGACGGCATCTGTGGGACGCCATCAACGTCGGCACGGACGACTTCACCGACGACCGGAACGCCCTCGAGGCGCTCTGCAAGTCGGTGCCGGAGGAGCTGCGGGGGAGCATCGCCAACAAGACCACGGCCAAGGCGGCATGGGACGCACTCAAGACCCGGTACATCGGCGTCGATCGGGTGCGGAAGGCCAAGGCGAAGACACTGCGCCGCGAGTTCGACGGCATCACCTTCAAGGAAGGGGAGACCATCGACGACTACGCGAGCCGCATCACCAGGATCACCGACTAGCTCGCGATCCTGGGTGAGGAGCACGAGGAGGAGGAAATCGTGCGTAAGTTCCTGGAGGCTCTCCCTGATCGATTTGAGCAGATTGCGGTGGCAATTGAGACGCTCCTCGATCTTGAGGACGTGTCTTTGGATGAGTTGGTTGGGCGGCTCAAGGCGACGGAGGAGCACCTTAACCGCACGAAGGGGAGAGGTGGCGGCGGATCGGGCAGCAGCGGCGCCGGCAAGGAGATCGACGGCAAGCTATACTTCACCGAGGAGCAGGTGATCGCCCGCCTCGCGTCGCACCTCAACATCAACTCCGACGGGTCGGCGAGGCGCGGCAAGGCGCCATCCGGCCCAGGCAAGCGTCGCAGCGGCACTGTCCGCATTAAGGAGCGCGGCAAAGACGCACGCTCGGGGCCGCCAAAGGGCGGCAATGGCGGTGAGGATGATGACTGCTGCCATTACTGCGGCAAGAGCGGCCACTAGAAGCGCGAGTGCCGCAAGAGGAAGCGGGATGAGGAGAAGGCGGCGGCGGCTACGAATCAGCCGTAGGCGAACCTGGCTCAGGCGGAGCAGGAGGCACCGGCTCTGTACATGGCGATGGTGACGCCGTCAGAGACGGTCATCCACGGGAGCCACCGCACCGAGCAAGTCTTCCTCAACGAGCACAAGGTCGTGGCGGACCTGGACGCCGACGGCGAGCGCGGGGAGATGCAGTGGTACCTCGACACGGGAGCGTCGAACCACATGACCGGTGACGCGTCCATCTTCTCCGAGCTGAACCCGGTGTCATCGGCTCAGTGTGGTTCGGGGACGGCTCCCTCGTGGAGATCGCTGGGCACGGCACCGTGCTGTTCGCGTCCAAGGATGGGGGCCACCGGGCGTTCCACGACATCTACCACATCCCGCGACTCCGCAGCAGCATCCTCAGCGTCGGGCAGCTTGACGAGCATGGGTGCAAGATCGAGATCGAGGAAGGGATCCTACAAATGTGGGATCGGGCCACTCATGAGCTGCTCACCAAGGTAAAGCGCACATCGAATCGCCTTTACATTCTGCCACTCAAGCCATCGCCACCGGTGTGCCTGGCTGCCTCGTACGGCAACGAGGAGTGGAAGTGGCATGCCCGCTTTGGGCATCTCGGCTTTCAGGCGCTGAACAAGATGGGGCGAGAAGGGATGGTGCGAGGCCTTCCGCAGATCGAGCATGTCGAGCACGTCTGTGACGCGTGCCTGGCTAGGAAGCAACGTCGAGCACCGTTCCCGCAGGCCGCAAACTACTGTGCCGTCAAACCACTGGAGCTCATCCATGGGGACCTGTGTGGCCTTGTCACGCCTGCGACACCCGGCGGCAAGCGCTACATCATGCTGGTCGTCGACGACATGTCTCGGTACATGTGGGCGACGCTCCTCGCCAACAAATCCGACGCTGGGGAGGCGTTTCGCAAGCTGCGCGCCGGCGTCGAGGTTGAGTCCGGGCAGAAGATCAAGGCGTTCCACACCGATCGTGGGGGGGGGGGAGTTCATATCGGCGAGCTTCCTCGAGTACTGCTCTGAGTGCGGCATCAAGCGGCACCTCACCGCACCGTACAGTCCTCAACAGAACGGCGTGGTGGAGCACCAGAACCAGACCGTGCTCGCCATGACGCGGAGCATGATGAAGGCCAAGGCGGTTCTAGCCTGGCTATGGGGGGAGGCTGTGATGATGGCTGTCTTCCTCCTCAATCGTGCCCCGACGAGGAGTCTGGTGGGGCGCACACCGTATGAAGCGTGGTATGGCGAGAAGCCGGCTGTGCACTTCCTGTGGGTGTTCAGGTGCGTGGCGCATGTCAAGACCACCAAGCCGAACGCCGGGAAGCTCGACGACCGGAGCACGAAGATGGTGATGATCGGCTACGAGCCTGGCTCGAAGGCCTACTGGGTGTTCGACCCTGTCGCGAACCGGGTGCACGTCACTCGCGACGCAGTCTTTGAAGAAGACGCGGCGTGGGACTGGAGCGTGTCCGACAACACAGGTGGCACGGTGGGGTTCGACTACAGTGCTGGCCAGGACACACTCGTGGTGGAGGACGAGTGGGGCGAGGCATAGCTCGGGGAGCTGACTGATGCGCCTTCAGCGCACTCGCCGCCCTCAGCGCACTCACCGCTTTCTATGGACCAGCACCTCTCTTCGTCGAGCTCCGAGGCGACGTCATCGGCTGTGTCATCACCACGAGCACCGCGTGTCCACGGCGGGCCAGTACCCTGGCAAGGTGAGCTGCCAAGGAAGCAAGATGTGGTAGCTCAGTTCGTGTCTCCTACATCGGGCGCATTGGAGATGCTGGACGCGGACGACGACGAGGAGGCTGCGTACCGCTTCAGGGTCGTCGACAACCTGCTGTACGATGACGACGAACTTGTAGCAGATGGCGATCTGCTGCTCGCTGCCGACACTGAGCCGTCCACATACCAAGAGGCGGTGGACCGCAAGGAGTGGAAGCAGGCCATGTCGGAGGAGCTCAAGTCCATCAACGACAACAAGACGTGGACGCTCACCGACGCGCCTCCAGGGGTGAAACCCATAGGCCTCAAATGGGTTTTCAAGATCAAGCGCGACGCCGACGGCAACATCACCAGGCATAAGGCGCGACTGGAGGCGAAGGGATACGTGCAGCGCACCGGCGTCGACTTTGACGAGGTGTTTGCGCCGGTGGCGCGCATGGCATCCGTGCGGTTCCTCCTCGCCATTACTGCACATCATGGGTGGACGGTGCACCACCTCGATGTGAAATCGGTGTTCCTGAATGGGGACCTAGCGGAGGAGGTCTACATCGAGCAACCGCTGGGGTACGCTGTCCGTGGCAAGGAACACAAGGTGTACAGGCTTCACAAGGCGCTATACGGGCTGCGGCAAGCGCCCAGGGCGTGGAACGCCAAACTAGACAGCTCGATGCAGTCCCTTGGGTTCAAGTGCAGTATGGCTGAGCACGCGGTGTACGTGCGGGGCTCCGGCGGCAACCTGCTGCTCGTCGGAGTCTATGTTGATGACCTCGTCGTGGTTGGGGCGAACCAGGCGCAGGTCGATCGGTTCAAGGTGGAGATGGCCCGACTCTTCAACATGAGCGACCTCAGGCCACTGCACTACTATCTCGGCATCGAAGTCCGTCAGAGCGCGAAGGGCATCACACTCTGTCAAGGCGCCTACGCAGACAAGATTGTCGAGAAGGCCGGGCTCTTGGGGTGCAACCCGTGCAGTACTCTGATGGAGCCACGACTCAAGCTGAGCAAGGCAAGCTCAAACCCTCCGGTGGACAAGACCCTGTACCGTAGCATCGTCGGAAGCCTCAGGTATCTGGTTCACACACGCCCTAACATTGCATTCGCAGTGGGCTATGTGAGTCGTTTCATGGAGGCGCCCACTACCGAGCACTGGAGCGCCGTCAAGCATCTACTAAGGTACATTGCCGGGACGAGGTCCTATGGCTGTGTCTACCGGCGAGGGGAGGGAGCCCTGGAGTTGATCGGCTTCAGCGACGCTGATCACGCCGGGGACTACGATGATCGAAAGAGCACCTTCGGAGTGTTCTTCTTCCTCGGCCAGAATCCGGTCAGTTGGCAATCATAAAAGCAGCGCATGGTTGGCGCTATCGTCGTGCGAAGCGAAGTACATCGCCGGTGCTACCGTAGTGTGTTAGGGAGTGTGGCTATCGCGCCTGCTCGCTGATCTAGTGAACGCCAAGGTCGTCGCGCCACTGCTGTACATTGACAACAAGTCTACCCTGGCGCTGGCGAGGAACCCGGTGCTTCACGACAGGAGTAAGCACATCGACGTCCGGTTTCATTTCATCCGCGACTGCGTCAGCTCCGATGTCATCGAGACGGATTTCATCAAGACGGGTGATCAGCTGGCGGACTTACTGACCAAGCCGCTTCCGCGCGAACGCCTTCAGGAAGTACGCGTCCGGAGTGGCATCGTCAACATCGGTTTGGCGCAACAGAATTAAGGGGGAGTGTGTTGAATTTCCTTCTGTTGCGTATGTGTGTGTGTGTGTCTATCTTTAGCTTGTACAGCTGAGTGGTGGTGAGCGCGGCGCTTATTTCGCGTCGTGCGCGTATGAGTGCGTCTGGTGGCGAGGCTTGGCCCGGTAATGTCGCCCACGTCGCGTGGCTGTGGGATGGCGCAGCAAGAAACGCGGGGCGTGGGCAGTAGCGATGGGAGCCAAGTTTAGCATGTAATCCAAGTCAATAAAAGGAGAAAAAAAACCAGAAAAGCAGCAGTTCATGCGCTGCGCCAAAATTCTCTTGTGCCTGCTTGTTCCTGTGTTCGAGCGCGAGTTCATCGCGAGTTCCAGAGAGAGAGAGAGAGAGAGTGCAAGGAGGGAGGGCGAGCGTTCTAGCGATGATTGATCCTGAGCTGATTTCAACAGATTTAACCTTGACAATACCACAGCTGGTCAAATTTAGCCACTGAGTTCACTCAACACTTGGAATCTCTAGATGATAGAAACCCAGGCCTAGGCATGCACTACCCATGTACACAGCTGTAGGATGATCAAGTTTCCAAACTGGGCACTCATTCATATGATGACCCGGCACAGCACAGATGAAACATATCTTTGGCTTAGTGCAATTTGCAACAAAATGACCAGGCTCTCCACAATTGTTGCATGCCAATTTTCTATAACGCGGATCGATCACAAAAGGTGGATTCTCAAGAATCTCTGTACCTTGCATCTTCCCCTGCTGAGTCCCCCTCCTCTGCGGCTGCAGTACTTGCTACCGGGGTGGAGGCGACAGTACTTGTTGATGAGGTGGAGGCGGCGGTGCTTGCTAACGGGGTGGCACCTGTGGCTGCTGCTGCTGAGGTGGTGGTGGCGGGCATGGCATACCTTGATAGGCCACCTGATGCTGCCCCTGCTCCTGCCATCCCGACTGTAGATTCTAGGGGAACCGAGGTTGATTTGGTGCGGAGGCCTCTGGGGGCATTGCAGTGGTGGGTGTCGTGGTTCCGGCAGCCAAACCCATCGTCCTCCTTCATCCATTGGACTCTTGAGCACTTCAGCGTAGGCAGTGGCGAAGCTAGAGCTGAAATGAGGGGGGTGCATCACTTCAGTTGTACATAACCTTGATGTGCAAATATTTACATGGCAAAATTTGTTTTTTTAAGAGTCAGTCTCTGAACTTGTCGAGGGGCGCCACATAGGTTCAAATGGTGCACTATACATCTCTAAACTTATAAAATGGTGCACCGTAGATCCATTTTTGGACTATACCGACTATTGTGGTGTATCACTTAACAAGGTTAGGGACCTAGAAATATGTTTTCAAAATTCATGGACCTAAGTGACATCATTTGATAAGGTCAAGTTTAGAGGCCACTCAAGCATTTATCTTTTTTCAAAGTGCGACCCATGTGACATCCATTGAAATGTGTGTAGAGTTTGTGTATAGAAAAATAGATATTGTCGATTATTTTGCCACATAATTAGATGACATTAGCAATTCAAATGACATATTACCATGGCCAACCCATTTAAATCCTAAACTTTTATTGAACTATATAGTTGTGAAGTTGGTCCATATGGCACATGTGTGATTGTGGTTGGTAGATTTAGTATCACTTTTTTTTAGCTCTAATAATAATTAGTCTTAGCCAATCCAAATAAACCTTACCGTTCTTTATGTGTACTTGGTATCGAGTCTACCTATACCTCAAGTAAAAAAAAAATTCCACGATACAAATCTTAACACCAATTTATATCTATTCCTATGATAGAGATAATCTCCAAACAAGCAATAATTACTTGCTTGGCATTGGTGGACTCGAGCTTTCAGGCTTCCATGTTGGCTCGTGGGGGGTGCATTGTGACAGAACCGCTTAATTTATACAAGATCAAGTATGGTTGTCCCCGCTAACACGTTGACATGTGTATACTTTCACTTATATAAACCCGGTAGTCCGCCGAGTCTCACGAAGGACCTCGGTAAATCAACATCATAACCAAGATCGAGGGATTAAGCAAATACACATCACATACATAGAGTTGTAGCGGAAATAATATTACAAATGAGTTCACAAATATTAGTACAAGTTTAGGTTTCAAAACCGATTGGTGAAAACAACATAGCTTTCAAATGATTACATTAATATAAGTTCCAAATACATTGCTAGCATAAGTGACATCATCTAATAAAAGCATATAGATGAGAAGTAAATACAGAGTCACCGAGTCCACCGGCGGTTAGCCACCATCTTCAGCAGGTCAAGAACTTCACGTGCAACATGGTGGGATAAACCATAAGTACTCGAATGTACTCAGCTAGACTTACCCATTGAAAGTATCAAGATGCCCAAGAGGGGGGGGGGTGAATTGGGCTAATTCTAAATTTCGTTGCAATAATTAAATCCTATGGTTAGCCCAAGTAACCCCTTATGCCTAGGTAGTGTTTTTAATTGTTCTACCACACAAAAGACTTACAACAAAAGACAAGAATTGAATTACACAAAGTAAATGCTCAAAGTAAATAGAGAAGGAGGAACGCGATGATGTTTTGCCGAGGTATCGGAGAGTCGCCACTCCCCACTAGTCCTCGTTGGAGCACCCGCGCAAGGGTGTAGCTCCCCCTTGATCCGCGCAAGGATCAAGTGCTCTCTATGGGTTGATTCTTCGACACTCCGTCGTGGTGAATCACCCACAACCGCTCACAACTTGGCTTGGGTCATCCACAAGCTCTCTGGATGATCACCAAGCTCCCAATCATCACCAAGCCGTCTAGGTGATGGCGATCACCAAGAGTAACAAGCACGAACTCTCACTTGACCACGACAAGCCTAATGAGAAGGTGGATGCACACTTTGCTACTCTTGATCTTCACTAATAAGGGCTCTCTTTGGGATTCTCAAATCTCAATCACCTCACTAGGGCCTTGCTCTTCTTGGCACTCTCTAAGGTGTTTCTCAGCTATTGGAATGAGCAAAAGTACCCCCACACACGAGCGGAGGTTGTATTTATAACACAGGTTGAAAAATGAACCATTATGTGCCTCTGCGGGGTGACTGGACGCTCCGGTCATGTTGACCAGACGCACCGGTCAGTATACCCTGAGCTCCAGTGGTTATGAGTTGACCGGACGCATCCGGTCATATTTTCCCCTCACGAGAACCTTACTGATGTCGACCAGACGCTGGACCTCCAGAGTTCGGTCACTTGCTGTGCAGCGTTCGGTCAGTAACCGGAACCTGATCAGCGTTTGGTCAGCATTGACCGGATGCGTCCGATCAGCATTGACCGGACACGTCCGATCAGGATTCTCCCTCTCTGAGACCTTACTGGAGTCGACCGGACGCTGGCCCTCAGCGTTCGGTACCATGACCTCGCAGCGTCCGGTCACTTCCAGATACTTTCACCTTGGTCAAATGAACTGATCGGACCCTGAGCCAGCGTCCGGTCACACCGGAGCCAGCGTCCGGTTAGTATTTGACCCTCCATTCACTTCCAACTCTCGAACATATGTGAATGAAGTTTGCTCCATTGGATCATAGGGCTATTTTGGAGCTACCTAGTGCTAGTTATAACAAGTGTGCACCACACCTAACTCACTAGACTCACCTAGGTCAAGCTACCCATTCATACCCCCCTTAATAGTATGACCAAAGGAAAACAAAGTCCTAAACTACTCTATGTGTCTCTCCAACTCCAATCGACACTTAGAACTAGTTCATCCTTAACCTTGTCGTCCATCCTTTGAAAACCGAAATGATTTCCATCATAGGGGCATGACAACCATGATTGCCCATTCGATCTCCATTACCGTGACCTAACTCAATTATTTCTACAAAACACACGTTAGTCACAGTAATCACGTATTGTCATTAATCACCGAAACCCAACTAGGGGCCTAGATGTTTTCAATCTTGCCCTTTTTGGTGATTGATGCCAATACTACCTCGAGTATGTGAAAGAGATGAGGTTTTTAACATGCTTGGTTCATATAAGCTTTAGGCAATAAGAACAAAGGTGTTAGACAATCTTATATGACCAAAGCCAACATGATGTACTCAAAAGATATGAAATACGCATGAGTACAAGTAATAAAGCTCATTTGCATCGGAGTAAAACATGGAAGCAAAGGCAAATGAGCAAAACACAAGTGATATGACATATAAAGAATTCAAAGTAGAGAGCACACATGTCATATATCACTATCATGTAGATATCACTGTCACATAAATATAGTAAACATGAATGCATAATGTATCTCACACATAAAAACTCCAAATGTAAATAGATAAGCTAATATAATAACTATGCTCCCCCTAAGCCTAACATACTCAAACTCTCTCCCCCTTTGGCGTCAAACACCAAAACCTACGGGTCGGTTGGCGGGGCTGCAGCGGACGAGCCAGGCGTTGAGGTATGAGAAGCAAGGTGGAACTGGGTGCCATCATCGTCTGATTCAGAGCTTTGTGCTGCCTGACCCTTTGTAGCTAGTAGTGATGCTGAAGAAGTCTAGGTCGGATCAGGAACTGGTGCTGCTGTAGGCTGAGAAGGTATAACTAAAGCAGTCGGCTCTGATGATGCCACTAAGGAGGGGAGCATCTCTGTCGTTGCTGTGATAGGTGTAGCCATAGAAGGACCTAGAGCATGTAGGTATGGAGGAGTGGGCTGCCCTATCAACTCACTAAAGGAGGCTCCAAGACTCCTAGAGACTGAAGTGTCTGGCTTAAGAAGCGACGCCGTCTGTGCTGGTGTGAAGCCCGTCTGGAGTGGTGTGAACTGCGGGGCTACCACTAGCGAAGCAAACTACTAGGACACCTGCTCTATCGGTGAAGCATACTGTGCTAGTGGCTGTCCCTGACTCTGAAGCCCACTAGGCTGTAACGCTGGAGTCATCAAAGTGGTAGCAGGCTGACCAAGCTAGGGCGAAGCCTGTGGTGGTGGGGCCCCAATCGCCTGCACTACATGCTGCATGAACCCTAGAAGCTGCTGCTGCATGAGGATCTACTGCTGATGCATAGCCTGCTGCTGCTGCTATAGTGCCTATGTCTGCTGCTGAATAACAAGCTGCTAGCAAGTGTAGTAGCTGTCTCCTGAGCCTATCTGGCCTGATCCTGCCTCATCCGCTCAAGTATAGCAAGAAGAGCGGGGTCAGTCTGCGGGGCAAGTGGCGCTGAACTGGAGCTACCAGCCTCAGCATCATGTCGTTGTGGAGGCATCTATGGAATGGGCTGGTAGTCATCATCAGAACTGTCACTGGGCTCGCTAGTGACCAACCCCTCCTACTGAGCAAGCTCTTCCTCCTCTATGGCTGCAATATCCCTAATAATATCGTCCTGCTGGGCTACAGTCTCTGGCACCTCTAGATGGTGGCGCGGCTGACTAGGTGTCTATGGTGTACTGTGGTGGATCATCTAAGTTAGGTTATAAGTAGGGAACTCTGTCGTGGCACCACTATACTTAGCAATCATCTGAGGCAACCTAACTGTAACTGCTCTATGGATAAGGAATGTGACCCACTGAGCATAGGGTAGCTACCTATGACCTCTGAAGCCCTCAGCTATAGTATCCTCCATCTCTGACAGGAGAAGATCTCAGATATCAAAAACTGTCTACTGCATGAGAGAGTAGAGAAGCCATAGCTAAATTTGAGTCAATCCCTCTCTGTATCCCATCCTCAGAAGTAAAGTCCTCCTCATAACAGCCTCAAGCACGTGAGTAGTGGGCGTGAGATCACTAGGGTTCCTCCTTGACCCCTCGCCAAAAGGCTCAGTGAAGCAGTGACGTACCAAATCTGTAGGGGGTACCATGCCACCATGAGGGCATCTGGGGGGTGCAGTCTGTCCATAGCACACCTCATGGAGCCTGACTAGCTGCTCTTGAAGCCTGAGAATCTCCCTAACCCTGGTGCTCATCAACCGATAGTCTCTACCACCGAATGCAAAGTGAATAAACCTATGGTGGGGGTCAATCCAGAGGGATGTATAGAACTGACAAACCCAAGATGGAACATATAATCCGGTCCGTCCAATCAAATATGTTAGCCCTGGCAGATATGCAAGGTAGGGGCGAATGTGCTCTCCAGCTACTACAACAATAGACTCTATGTTGCACACTCTTTGGGGTCTGAAGACTGCTCCGCTGTTCAGATAAGTATTATAGAAATCCTCTTGTAGGGGTGCATAGAATCCCTCTAATGCTCTCTCATCCCTCCTGGGTGGAAACCACACCTCAAAGTCAACGAACCTCAGCTGCTGCACCTGCTTGGCCGTGGCAGCCCTTAGGTCAAGATGGGTCACTGGAGGCGGACCCTATGGTCGAGGCAGTGGACGAGAACCCCTCCACTGAGTGACTGGCCTTGGTAAAACTGGGACACGAGTACGACCAGAGCGGCGTAACTATGGCTGTGGTGCCGGCTCTGTCTCCTTGGCCTGCTGGACCTACTCACCCTCCTAAGACTGCTGTGCTAGCTGTGGCCCCTGAGTCTGCTGAGCTAGCTGAGGCTCCTGAGTCTATTGTGCGGGCTGAGGCTGCTGCTATGGCTCCCCCTGAGGCTGAACCTCGTCAATGGCAACATGACGTCCTCCAATCATGAGGGTCCTAGCTAGACCACGATGAAGACGCTCAACTCGCTGAAGTGTAGCCATTGCCTCTGGTGAAAGCGGATCAGCAATCCGGACTCCACTGCGAGCGCCTCCTCTCTTGGCATGCTCTGTGGCCTCTGCAACTACGGTAGTTCTCGCTGTGTCTACATCTGAATACTTGCGCTTCCTAACTGCCAGCTTCTTGGTCGCCATGCCTTTAGGTTCTGTAGGCTGGTGAGGAGAGGGCCTCGGATCCTCATCACCGGGACCACCGCCGACATTCTTTGTATGAGCCATCTGAAAGATCTGAGATGAATCAACTGCCCCTGACAAAGAAATAGCTGCCTCTGACAAAGATCAACTATCGCTGACACTGTCGAGGCTTGGACTCGTTCCATACTCGTGAGCTTGGCCCCGAGTTGACTGACAACTGTCGCTGACACCTCAATGGAACCGGCTCGATGCACGATGGAATAGATATGATATACAAATAAATACAATGTGTCTAATAGATGCGAAACCCTAGGAAGCAAGCAATTTAGATATGAAATTGAAACGTGGGGCTTGCTATCTGACGAACCAGCAAAACAGCGAGAAGAGGAACGGATCGAGGGACACCAAATCGGCTAGGGTTGCTGGTCGGCGAGGATCAACAATGCAATGCGATGAATCGATGGCTGAGGGTAGTAGTAGCTAGGGCACCAGAACAGGGCTCGGCAGCAGCGTTAGGGTTGCGCGGTAGTGGGGAGCAGAGAGGCGCGGGGAGGCGCTACAGGCGGCGGTGCTGGTGAGGAGCACGGTGGCTCTAACTCGGTGTGGGGGACAGCTGCAGACGGTGGTGCTAGAAGCTATGGGCAGTGAGTAGGGCATAGCACCGAGAACGGACGGTGCGTAAGGCACGGCGGCGATGCATGGGTAGGGCGATGCGACGGCTCGGAAGGCAAGGGCACGGTGGCACTCGGGAGCATGAAGCACGGCGGTGGAGGCGAGCTCTAGAGGTGGCGCAGGCAGGGCACGATGATTTGAATGGCGATGTCGGCACGGCGAGAGAGCGGATTAGGTCAAGGTACGACGTGCACGTGGATTATATGGGGGTCCCCCAGTGGATCAGAAAAGGAAACGGAGAAGAGTCCTAAAACCGCACGAAATCTACTGACCGGACACTCTGGTGGCAGCGACCGGACGCTGCCACCCAGCGTTCGGTCGATTCCAGAGGGGTCCAATTCCTCTGGAATCATGACCGAACACGTCCGATGGACACCGACCGAATGCGGCCAGAGTCTGATCACCTAGCCTTGATGTCTTCATGATCGATCGGACGCTGAAGCTCCTTCTGACCGGATGCTGGGAAAACACTGTTTCAGCGTCCGGTCACTCCTGCTCGGCAGCAGTTCACCTCCTATGAACTGACCGGACGTTGGACATTAGAGTCTAGTGCAGTGTCCGGTCACTCTTTCTTCAGCGAATCTTCAATGTCCTTCGCGCTGCGTGTTCCCAATAAAGTCCCAACTTGAATAAGATCCAAATAAACACCAATTGGGACTGATATGAGTGACCTCTCTCAAACCCTCAAGTTTTTCAAAATATTTTGCCTTAGGCTATAATTCTTTTTAAGAAATTAGGCAATAAGAGGGCAATTTGAAGACAAACGACAAACAACAATCATGCATATGCAATGCAATACTTGAAAGTAAATCTAGTGCTTGTCAAGTTTGATCCAAGGTTAAGCTTCTTCACATGCTTTTTGGTGGTTATCTTAACCATGTTAGACAAGCCCTATATGCATTACAAAACATTAAACATGTTGTATATTACAATGCAATGCAAGGGACAACATAAGCTTAATTTTTAGTGAAGTTACTAAAATCAAGCACATTGAGCTCATTCCGCAATCTACAAAATGTTGCCTCATCTAGCGGTTTAGTGAAGATATCCGCCAATTGATCCTCGGTCCTTACACCTTCTAGTGATATATCATTTTTAGCAACATGATCTCTAAGAAAGTGATGGCGAATATCTATGTGCTTGGTGCGAGAGTGTTGAACCGGATTATTTACAAGTTTTGCCACACTTTCATTGTCGCACAAAAGAGGTACTTTATCTAGAACTACACCATAGTCTAGCAAAGTTTGTTTTATGTAAAGTATTTGTGCACAACAAGCACCCGCGACAATGTATTCTGCTTCGGCGGTGGACAAAGCCACACTATTTTGTTTCTTGGAGGACCAAGACACAAGTGATCTACCAAGCAAATGGCACCCTCCGGATGTGCTCTTTCTATCAACTTTGCAACCGGCATAATCCGAATCGGAATAGCCAACTAATTCAAATATAACTCCTTTAGGATACCAAAGGCCAATGCTTGGTGTGTACTTAAGATACCTAAGGATTCTTTTTACGGCAATTAAATGAGTTTCCTTAGGATTAGCTTGAAACCTAGCACACATACACACACTAAACATGATGTCGGGCCTAGATGCAGTCAAATATAACAAGCTACCAATCATAGAGTGGTAGAGAGTATGATCAATCGGGTTACCTCCCTCATCTAGGTCGAGATGTCCATTGGTTGGCATTGGAGTCTTGATTGGCTTACATTCATCCATCTTGAATCTCTTGAGAAGATCATTAGTATATTTCTCTTGAGAGATGAAAATCCCTTCTCTCATTTGCTTGACTTGAAAACCAAGAACGAATGTAAGCTCTCCAATCATTGACATCTCGAACTCTTTCGACATCAATTCACCAAATTCTTTGCATGAATCTTTATTTGATGATCCAAAGATGATATCATCAACATACACTTGACAAATGAAGATATGCCCATCAAGCTTCTTGATGAATAGTGTGGTGTCGACCTTCCCAATGAGGAAGTCCCGAAGGCGCTCATACCAAGCTCTTGGGGCTTGCTTAAGCCCATATAATGCCTTGGACAACCTATAAACATGATTATGATATCTAGGGTCTTCAAACCCAGGAGGTTGATCAACATAAACTAGTTCATTAATAAAGCCATTTAAAAATGCACTTTTCACATCCATTTGATAAAGTTTTATTTCATGATGTGATGCATATGCAAGGAGGATAATGATGGCTTCTAATCTTGCAACCGGGGCAAAGGTCTCTCCAAAATCAAAACCTTCAACTTGAGAGAACCCCTTTGTAACTAGTCTTGCCTTGTTCCTCACAACAACACCTTGATCATCTTGCTTGTTTCGGAACACCTACTTTGTTCCAATACTCTTGCACCTTTTGGTCGCTCTTCAAGAGTCCAAACTTCATTGCGGGTGAAGTTGTTCAACTCTTCATGCATGGCATTTATCCAATCCGGATGTTGAAGAGTTTCTTCTACCTTAGTAGGCTCAAAGCAAGAGACAAAAGAGTGATGAGCAATAAATGAAGCAAGTTTTTGAGATCAAGTCATTACACCCTTTGATGGACTCCCTATGATAAGATCTTGTGGATGATCTTGAAGTAGAGGTGTATTTCTTCTATGAACCACTTGAGGGGGAGGTTGTGGAGCATTAACATCTTGTGCTTGTACCACCATTTGTTCATGGGAGACATGAGTGTCTTCATTTCCTACTCTCCCATATTTTTCACCATCTTGTGGCACACTTGATGAAGAAGGTGGATCAATCACTTGTACATCATCTTCATCATCTTTAGGCTTGATGTCTCCAACCAGAATGTTCTTCATAGCCTCCCTCAATGGTTTATCACCTACATCATCAAGATTCTCATGTGCTCCTTGGGAGCCATTAGATTCATCAAATTCCACATTATATGTTTCTTCAACCAAGCCGGTGGCATGATTAAATACTCTATATGCTTTGGACTTTGATGAGTAACCAACAAGAAAACCAATATCACAACGTCTTTAAAACTTTCCTAGGTGTTGCCACTTCTTGTAGATGTAGCATTTGCAACCAAACACCCTAAAAAAGGAGACGTCCGGCTTCTTCCCATTGAGCAACTCATAAGGTGTCTTGCCAAGGAACTTTTGAAGGAATAGGCTGTTGGATGCATAGCATGTGGTGTTGATTGCTTCCACCCATAGAGCTTTAGGGGTGTTGTACTCATCAAGCATTGTTCTTGCAAGAGTGATTAATGTCCGGTTCTTCCTCTCAACTACACCATTTTGTTGAGGAGTATATGTTGTGGAGACTTCATGTTTGATTCCAACTTCATCACAATAAGCTTCTATGTTTGTGTTGTCAAATTCTTTCCCATTGTCACTTGTTATCTTCTTGAGCTTCACTTCAAATTCATTTTGTGCTCTCTTGGCAAACTTCTTGAAGAAAGATGCAACTTTGGATTTGTCATGAAGGAAGAATACCTATGTATACCTTGAATAATCATCAACAATCACAAGACAATAAAGATTTCCTCCCAAACTCTTGTATGTTGTTGGTCCAAATAAATCCATATGAAGGAGTTCTAGCACTCTTGCGGTTGACATGAAAGTTTTTATTGGATGGATATTTGCATCTTGCTTGCCGGCTTGATATGCACTACAAAGCTTGTCCTTCTCAAACTTCACATCCTTCAACCCTCTCACAAAATCATTCTTCATAAGCTTCTTGAGTGAGCTCATCCCAACATGAGCAAGTCTTCTATGCCATAACCACCCAAGTGTTGTTTTGGTGAATAGGCATGTCTTCAAGTTTGCAGCTTCGGAGGTGAAGTCCACTATATATAGGTTGTTGTATATAAATCCTTTGAATATCACATGTGAAAGCTCTAGTTTGGTTTTGGTGAATTGATGAAACCCTAAGTGCTAACCTAGTTCATCAAGTGATCATGAGATAGGTAGCACACTTCAAGTAGAGAAGCAAATGAAGATCATAACATGACAATGGTGATAGCATGGAGATGATCAAGGGCTTAAACTTGAAGAGAAGAAAGAGAAAAACAAAAAGCTCAAGGCAAAGGTATAACTTGTAGGAGCTATTTTGTTTTGGTGATCAAGACACTTAGAGAGTGTGATCACATTTAGGTTTGATAGCCGTACTATTAAGAGGGGTGAAACTCGTATCGGAATGCGGTTATCAAAGTGCCACTAGATGCTCTAACTTATTGCATATGCATTTAGGATCTAGTGGAGTGCTAACACCCTTGATAACATTTGTGAAAATATGCTAACTCATGTGCACAAGGTGTTTGCAGGGTTGAGATGGGTTTGGGTCCCTCTCTCCCTCCCGCCGAGCTTGCTCGGTGGGATTCAGCACTTTTGGAAAAATGAAATGTCTATTTTCTATTGCGCCGGATGCAAAATTCTTGGTGGTTGGCACAGTTGAGCAAGGGTGAAGAAGTTAGAGTTGAAATGGAGTTGGTCGAAATGATGCTGGTGTCGGTCTACTGACTAGACGCTGGGTCACTCAGCGACCGGACGCTGAAAGGCTGCGTCCGGTCGAGCTGTCAGACGGCACAGTAGGTAGGGTTGAGCACCGGACGCTGGTCTGCGTCCGGTCAAGGTGGACCGGACGCGTCCGGTCGAAAAAACATGCCTCGGGGAGCTTACTGGAAACGACCGGACGCTGGGGCTTCAGCGTCCGGTCAGTTTTGACCGGAGCGTCCGGTCAGCTTCGTAGCCATTGGAATCTGACGAATAGCATTTGAAGCTGGTGACGCGTGGCGTCCATCGGGCGACCGGACGCTGAGGGCCAGCTTCCGGTCAGTATGACCGGAGCATCCGGTTAGAGCGCGTTTTGCCCAGTGAAGGGGTATAACGGCTCTATTTGATTGGGGCTCTATTTATAGCCCCATGGCCGGCTATGGCTCACATCTTTGGCCATTTTCATTGTCATAGCAACCTTATGAGCTAAGCCAAAGCCCTCCCACTCATCTACATCATTGATTCATCATCATAGTGAGATTGGGAGTGATCCAAGTGCATTGCTTAAGTGATTGCATCTAGAGGCACTTAGTGATCGTGTTTCGCTGCGGATTTCGCTTGTTACTCTTGGTGGTTGCTGCCACCTAGACGGCTTGGAGCAGCGAGGATCGTCGAGCGGAGGTGGTGATTGTCTCCGGCTCCGATCGTGGTGATTGTGAGGGGTTCTTGACCTTGTCCCCGGCGGAGAGCCAAAAGGTACTTTAGTGAATTGCTCGTGGCTTGTGTGATCCTCATCTTGTGTTGGTTGTGCGGCACCCTATTGAGGGTTTGGCGTGTGAAGCCAATTAGCGCGTGAACCTCCAAGTGAGTGAATCGCCACAACGAGGAGTAGCTTGCCGCAAGCAAGTGAACCTCGGTAAAAATCGTTGTGTTCGTCCTTTGATTCTGAGGTGATTGGTCTCCATTGTTATTCATCCTTGTGATTGATTGGTTCACACCTCTACACAGCGGTATAACTATCCTAATCACTCTCTTTACTTTACCGCAAACTAGTTAACAAGCTCTTTAGTGTAGCTAGTTTTGAGAGCTTGCTTGCTTGGTTGGTGTGGCTCTTTAGTTAGTCTTTGAGAGCACACTAACATAGGATAGTGTCTTTGCTATTATGTGAATAGACACTATCTAAACTAGAATTGTGGTAGGAGGCTTGCATTTTGAGTAGGCTAGCGCAACACTTGCTTCGCCTCATAATTGTCTAACCTTTTGTTAAGTGTTGTTGTAGAAATTTTATTAGGCTATTCACCCCCCCTCTAGCCATTAGGACCTTTCAACATGATCATCATCCTTCTTGGATACAACAACCTCCTTCTCGGTAAACATGCATTGGAAGCCAAGATCACACAATTGTCCAATGGATAGCAAGTTGAAACTCAATGAAGCAACATATTGCACATTTGAGATGGAATGATCATTTGATATTGCCACTTTGCCCAATCCTTTAAGTTATCTCCAAATGTGATTCTTTCTTACCCATCTACTTCTTCATCTAGTGAGGTGAACATACAAGGATCACCGGTCATATGTTGTGTGCAACCACTATCAATAACCCAATGACTTCCACCAGTCTTGTAGTTCACCTACACACAAGAGATCAAGCTTTAGGAACCCAAACTTGTTAAGGGCCCTTCACCTTCTCAACAAGTGACTTTGCAACCCAAATTTTCTTAGGCCTATTATTATTTGGAGGTCCTAAGAACATCACTTTCATCTTTCCACTAGAATCCTTTCTAAGCATGTAGTGAGCATTGAAGGCAAAGGGTCTAGCATGCTTGGGCAAGGGTTGTGGTGGTGGAGTTTGGCACTCATGAGCAAAGTGGCCTTCTTGTCCACACTCAAAGCATCTCTTTAGCTTTGATTGTTGTTGTTGAGCTTGAGCCTTCTTCTCTTTGTTTGCCATGTACCTAATGCCACTTCTATCCATCTTCATGACGGTGTTCATTAGAAGCTCACTTTGAAGATACTTGCCTCTAGTGAACTTGCTCAATCCAATCTTGAGATGCTCTTTTCCAACTTGAGCTTCTTGTTCTCTTCCTTGAGTGCATCACTACTTTTATCTTCCTTGAGTGCAACATTGTTTCTCTCCTTAAGTTTCTTGTTTTCTTCTTTTAGCTTCTCATTCTCAAGAATCAAGTTACCATCATGATCAAGAGTTTCTAGCACAATGGTGTTGTGGGTTTTGAACTCTTCAAACTCTTTCTTTAGCTTTTCATTGTCATGCTTGAGCTTGACATACTCATCATAGTCATTGCACTCAACCACTTGCTTGCCTTTGCCACTAGATCCTTGCTCAATGCTCTCATCAATTAAATCATCACATGATGTAGCTATGTTAATCTTAACAACATCGTTAGTAGCATCATGTGGCTCATTGGGTAAAAATTCTTGAGCAATAACAAGATTGTCATGATTAATCTTGAGAGTAGTATATTCATCTTTTAGCTTGTTATGGCTAGTGATGAGCTCTTTGTGCACCCACTCAAGTTTATCATGTTTATCTTTAAGCTTTTTATTAGAAGATTTGAGCTCCTTGAGTTTGGATGACATAGCATCATTTGCTTTTCTAAGCTCAACACTAGCCTTTTCGGCTATCTCACATTTAGCTAAAAGAGAATCATTCTTAATCTCAAGCTTTTCATTTTTAGCTCTAGTCTTTATAATGATCTTAGTGTATTTCTTTAGCAATTTAGCAAGATCATCATAAGTAGGTGACTCATATTCATCATCATCGCTATCACTATCACTATCATCATTATGAGCATGATCATCACCACTACTATCATCATCATGTGATACCTTTCGTTCACCTTTGGCCATAAGGCATAGGTGTATAGAGGATGATGGCGGTGGTGGCGGTGAAGATGATGAGTCAATAGCAATGGCGGCCACCTTCTCATTGTCACTATCATCATCGGATGATCCACTAGATGAATCAATGTCCATGAGCCAATCACCGACGATGTAAGCCTTTCCACTCTTCTTCTTCTTGTGGAAGTCCTTCTTCTTGCCATCTCTCTTCTTGTATGGCTTGTTCTTTTTCTTCTTATCTTCATCTTCATTGCTTGAGTCATCTTTCTTGCCCTTGTTCTTGTTCTTGAACTTGTCTTTCTTGGGCTTTGTGCATTGGTGAGCTAGATGACCAAGTTCTCCTCAATTGTAGCAATCCATCTCGAAGATTGGCTTCCTTCTAGAACTAGTGAAGAACTTCTTCTTCTTGCCATCAAACTTGACGCCACTCTTGTTTAGCTTCTTTAGCATCTTGGTGGTCTTCTTCACCATGATTGCAAGACTTTCATCATCACTTGAGCTCTCATACTCAAGTCTTGCTTTGCCCTTCTCTTGACTAGCTTTGAATGCTAAGTCCTTATCTTTCTTCTTGGTAGAGGATGAGCCATCTTGTGGCATGATGTGCATGTACATCTCATGAGCATTGATCTTCCCCAAGATTTGTGTTGGTGTAGTGGTGGAAAGATCACCTTGATGTAGCACGGTCACAATATGCCCATATTTGTCAATGGGGAGGACACTCTAGATCTTTCTTACAACATCGGATGGTTGCATTTGAGTGAGTCCAAGCCCATTGACTTCCTCTACAAGAACATTCAAACGTGAATACATTTCATTAGCACATTCCTTAGGAAGCATTTCAAAAGAGTTGAGCTTTTTCATGACAAGATGATAGCATTCCTCACGCTCACTCTTAGTTCCCTCATGGAGCGCACAAATGTCCGACCATAGTGCATGGGCGTCTTTGTGGTTCCTCACCTGATTGAACACATCTTTGCAAAGGCCTCTAAAGATGGTGTTTCGAGCCTTTGCATTCTTCTTCTTGTAATTCACCTCATCACCTTGTAGGTTAGTAGCATCCCGAGGTTTTAGGAAGCCTTGTGAGGCGGCTCTAAGTATACCAACATCTAGAGCCTCTAGATACGCCTCCATGCGAATTTTCCAATAAGGAAAGTCATCTCCCTCAAAGATAGGAGGAGGTCCATCCATATGAGACATCTTGCTCTAGGCGGTTAAGCCTAAATACATGAGCACGAGGCTCTGATACCAATTGAAAGGATCAAGATGCCCAAGAGGGGGGTGAATTGGGCTAATTCTAAATTTCTTTGCAATAATTAAATCCTATGGTTAGCCCAATTAACCCCTTATGCCTAGGTAGTGTTTCTAATTGTTCTACCGCACAAAAGACTTGCAACCTAAGTTCCAATCCTACTCTAGCATGGCAATTCTATGAATGTAAAGACAAGAATTGAATTGCACAAAGTAAATGCTCAAAGTAAATGCTCAAAGTAATTAGAGAAGGAGGAACGCGGCGATGTTTTGCCGAGGTATCGAAGAGTCACCACTCCCCACTAGTCCTCGTTGGAGCACCCACACAAGGGTGTAGCTCCCCCTTGATCCGCACAAGGATCAAGTGCTCTCTACGGGTTGATTCTTCAACACTCCGTCGCGGTGAATCACCCACAAACCGCTCACAACTTGGCTTGGGTCATCCACAAGCTCTCTGGATGATCACCAAGCTCCCAATCACCACCAAGCTGTCTAGGTGATGGTGATCACCAAGAGTAACAAGCATGAACTCTCACTTGACCACAACAAGCCTAATGAGAAGGTGGATGCACACTTTGCTACTCTTGATCTTCACTAATGAGGGCTCTCTTTGGGATTCTCAAATCTCAATCACCCCACTAGGACCTTGCTCTTCTTGGCACTCTCTAAGGTGTTTCTCAGCTGTTGGAATGAGCAAAAGTACCCCCACACATGAGCGGAGGTTGTATTTATAACACCGGTTGAAAAATGAACCGTTATGTGCCTCTACGGGGTGACCAGACGCTCCGGTCATGTAGACTGGATGCATCGGTCAGTATACCCCAAGCTCTAGTGGTTATGAGTTGATCGGACGCTGGCAGCGTCCGATCAACACTGACCGGATGCGTCCGGTCACATTTTCCCCTCAATGGAACCTTACTGATGTCGACCTGACGCTGGACCTCCAGAGTCTGGTCATTTACTGTGCAGCGTCCGGTCAGTAACTAGAACCTGATCAGTGTCTGGTCAACATTGACCGGATGCGCCCGATCAGGATTCTCCCTCTCTAGGACCTTACTAGAGTCGACCGGACGCTGGCCCTCAGCGTCCGGTACCATGACCTCGCAGCGTCCGGTCACTTCCAGACACTTTCACCTTGGTCAAATGAACTAACCAGACCCTGAGCTAGCATTTGGTCACACCGAAGCCAGCGTCCGGTCAGTATTTGACCCTCCATTCACTTCCAACTCTCGAACATATGTGAATGAAGTTTGCTCCATTAGATCATAGGGTTGTTTTGGAGCTACCTAGTGCTAGTCATAACAAGTGTGCATGATACCTAACTCACTAGACTCACCTAGGTCAAGCTACCCATTCATACCCCCCTTAATAGTATGGCCAAAGGAAAAACAAAGTCCTAAACTACTCTAAGTGTCTCTCCAACTCCAATTGACACTTAGAACTAGTCCATCCTTAACCTTGTCGTCCATCCTTTGAAAACCAAAACGATTTCCATCGTAGGGGCATGACAACCATGATTGCCCATTCAATCTCCATTACTATGACCTAACTCAATTGTTTCTGCAAAACACACGTTAGTCACAATAATCACGTATTGTCATTAATCACCGAAACCCAACTAGGGGCCTAGATGCTTTCACCCATCATAAACGAAAAATAAAGTGACACCAAGGAGCATGCAAGGTTTTATAGGTGGAGCTTGCTTGACAACATTTTGCATAAAAGCCAAGAGTTGAGCTATACATTTTACAATTCAGTAACCAAGCTAATTATAGCTATTCATCTCTAGATTAGCAACTAACCTGTGCCAAACATGTGGGATATCATTTAGTAATAGGCAATAGTAACCATAGCCGATGTAGTAATGTGAGTATCATCATCATAACCATCAAGTTTCCATTAAGTTACTCTACATTGCCACTGCTCAATCAAGTTCTCACTATCCAGGAGAGACGGCAATTCGAATCAATTCCTACCCAGCTGGGGAATTATTCCTAACACACACCCAATCAACCTAATCAGTGGTTGCCTCGGGTCACCTTTGGTACAACTCAGGAACAAATTCATGGGTCCGAGCAGTGCCACACTCTTAGGGAATCCACTCTGCCAGGAGGTCAATCTCTCCTTTGGACTTATGCCAATGGCTCCCCGCACATCCTTACTACCACCAGAGTGCGCACTTTCACTTCCTGGCTTCTAGCCTGAGTTGAGCTACTCGGCTTTATGGTCGAAACGAGTAATCCGGCCAACTAAGTGATAGGCATGCGTTCAACATGACATGAGGACATATAAAGCATCGGTCCTTAATCGACACAGACGGGGATAGATCCACACCCAAGACCTTCATGCCTTGTTGCTTCTCTATCGATATCCCGCCCGGTCTCCTTTTTATTCATCAACACAAGGTTATTTCCACGATAGCAAATATAGCCAACCGTGCTTTCATATCCACCTATATCTCGTAGGTGACAGGAAATCACCCGACTTCTATCGGTCTAAGCATTGCTAAGCATACATTTGATCCTGGACCTACATAGGGTTCAAGGTATATTTCTGGATAAGGTAGTTCTATGCATCAAGTGGTTCCAATCAACTCTTAGAAACTAATGCATCAAACATAAAGAACTCAAGTGATATTTATAAAAATGTAGGAGACTTAGAATGCTTCGGGGCTTGCCTATGATCCAACACTAGGTTAGTGTTTGTTAGACGACACTTGCTTGGCGAGTATCTCCCATCTCAGCACTTGCTTAGTCCTTCCATCTTTGGGATAGGTCCACCATACACCATCTTCGGGTTCGGCTCCAAGATCATGTCCTTCACGTGGTTCATCTAGCATACCTAGATGAGATGCAAGATGCAAGTGCATGAATATAAAGAATGGTAATATGAGATGCATCACATAATAGCATTCAAGGCAAACATAAGATCATACAAGACATAGGCACCTAGAGTTATTTAACTAAACATCACATAACCTATTATGAGGGATAGCAAGCATATTAGGTATGGCACACAAGTGAACTTAAGTTCAGATATTGTACCCATGCATCGATCAAGAACTAACCAACATGTTTGGCCAAAACAAGAGCAAGCTAAACCAATCACCCAGCACATGTATAGAAATCTGGACAGCAGCAAAGTAGTCACTTGTTTTAAACATAACTAGAGATATAAGCATCCAAAGAAGGTGATCCTAGACTTTTTGGAAAGCTAATGAAATTGCCTACAACATTGTTATCATCACATGGTGATTCCGCAAATAACAAGGTCAATCAAGCACAATTGAGCACCTCTATCTAGACTAGGATAGATTCTACCATGCAACTTCACAAGCTTATAACTGGAGCTCTACAACACCGAAAGGGTGATCTAGTATAATTTGGAAATCTTAAGGAAAGCACTATAACTCTTATATTATCCCTAAGACATTATTTCGTACTTAATTATGTCATACAATGTAATTGTGGGGTGTACGACCCCAGATACCCATGACAGACCCCATGGGCTGTGCCCCTTGGGGTGGCCTGGCCCACAAGAAGAAGCCTTGTGGGGCACGACTCTGCTCGATGCCTTCCGCAAGACATCGGGAAGATATCATGAAGATACTATGAGTTCTGTTAGGATATGTATGATCCCTAGTTTCCTGTAATTAGTTATTACTTTCTGATTATCTCTCAGATCTAACCGACTTGTAGCCCTGCCTCCCGGACTATATAAGGCGGGCAGGGACCCCCTCTAAAATCACGGCATATCATACGATAGCTAATACAAACCAACAGACCATAGGAGTAAGGTATTATGTCATACTGACGGCCTAAACCTGTCTAACTCGTGTGTCTCTATTGCCTTCATGTTCTTGATCTCGCGCTCCTCTACTAATCAATCTACCTTCGTGGGATACCCCTCGGAGGACTGTCGACGATAATCTGTCGACAGTTGGTGCGCCAGGTAGGGGTCTGCATGCTATTTCCTTGTCGAACAAGATGGCTTTTTCCATAGGCTCTTCATTCCTTCCACAGCCTGGCCAGATCTTCACGGTCGGATCCATCTCGTGGGTCATCAACGCTGACGGAGTCAGAGAGCTCCTCGAGCTGGAGCAGATCATTTCTGCGTCGGCCACCCTTGCACCTACAACTACAGATCTGATCTCAGAGGAGATTCTAAGGTCCCTTTCGGCAACAACTCACCGTCCGCTTCCTCGCTACTAGAGGAGGCCAATCAATAATAATGATCTGATTAAATCCATCGATCGGGTCGGACTGAAGCTCGCCAATTGTCTCTCCATCGCCGAATCGGCACTAGACACTCTGGTTCAGCCTGGACCACCCTCCGATCCAAATCTCTCAGAGTGTGCTTGTCAAACTGCAAGGGCTATGGCCCTACCCTTCGGATTCTCCAACACCGCCACCACTTACCAGCATGCCCTAAGGGGCAAACTCACCGACCAGATCGCCATCCAGCTCCCACCGGCTATCAACACGCTACACTTAGGCTGGAGCCTTAGGACGCACCTCCAGACCATCCCAGAAGAAACTCTGGGCTCCAAGTCTCAGGGCTTTACGAAGACCCTCACCGAAACCTTCTCCAATCAATTTCTCCTCGCATCCTTCTGGGGTGGCGCGATCTTCAACGTTAGCATCGATAGCCCTCCTCGGAACGGCGAAACCGAGGAGGAGCACGCTGCTCGGGAGAACCAAAACATCAACCACGCACAGCGGCAAGAAAACGAGGCAGCCATCGCAAGGGCTGAGGCTGCTCGGAATAATTGGCTTGACTCTCAAGGAAGACCGCTCCCGCTCTACTGCGACCTCGACGAAGTATTTCTCTGCATCAACGGCCACGATGTCTTCAAGACTCCAAGTGCTAATTTGGCAGTAGCCGCCAACGAGCTCGCTCGTTTCCCTCAAACACTCGAGCTCACCAAGATCGCTGCCATGCTTAAAGCGACTCACTGTCAGGTCAATGAGATCCACGAGGATCAGAGACCTTCGTGCTCTCTGAGCACGATTCACCGATCAACTGCGCTAAGGTCCAATCGCCACCCAAGTCAAAGCCATTTCACCGACCAGTCATTACCTCTCTAAGGGGGACCCGGGGGGCATCACGCTGAACACCATCGCCAACACGACCAGGAGGTCAAACAAGATGCTAGAGTACATCTTAGCAACCTCCGGGATGCGCGGCGGCGTATCGAGCACCTTCGCTTTGGTCATCATGAAGATGAAGTACGTTGCCGCTAGGATTACGAAAGGGAGTACGGCATCCCAGACTCAGCCCTCGAGCCTATCCCCAACCACAATGCCACAGATTACGGTGTCGATAATCCTAAGGGGCCTCTGGCTTTCACAAGGGCACTCTAAATGCTTCGATGGCCCCATGGTTTTAAGATCACCGGGGTCAAGCCCTACGAAGGAAGAATGAACCCAACTCAATGGCTGTAGGCTTATGCCACTACCGTCCATGCCGCCGGAGGAGACACCAACATTATGGCAAATTATCTCCCCATCATGCTCATGCCACCCGCCATGAGCTGGTTCACCAGCCTTGCGCCAGACTCCATCGGCTCATGGGAAGAGTTGAAGAAAGTCTTCATCGACAACTATATGGCCATGTGTACTCAACCCGACACGAAGCATGATCTCAGCTGCATCAACCAGAAGCCATCTGAGCTCCTCCATAGCTACATCTGGCGTTTCTCTGAGATGAGGAACTCTATCCCCAACATCACAAAAGCTGAAGTCATCACCGCCTTTATCCGAGGACTCCACCATCGCGAGCTTCGCTCGAAATTCAACCGTAAGCCACCGACCGGTATCGGCGAGATGATAACTACCGCCAACCAGTACGCTAATGCAGAGGAAGCCGAGGTGCGCTTCAACGAGGATGCGGGCACTCAGCGACCACCTCACCGATACGACGATCGCCCCGACGACCGACGTCACAATGACCGCCGCCCTGACAACCACATCTATCATTATGATAGTGGCCGTAATCAAACAGGAGGACACAGGCCTGGCCAAAATCGCCGCCGCTAGCCAAAACACATCTTCACCTCCGCTAGTCAACCTCACACCAAGCGTAACTATGACGAGCAGTACCAAAAGATACTCGATGGTCCGTGCCCTCTTCACAAGAACGCCAAACATAAGATGAAGAACTGCATTGGTCTAGTCAGGGAGTTCTAGGACAAGAGGCTCGACGACGACGCCAACAATGGAATAGGAGGTCGCCGACCGCCTGGGAACAACAACAACGCCTTTTAGGACCACAATAAGGTGGTCGCCACCATCTTTGGGGGCCTTGCCTCCACTGAGAGTCAAAGGGAACGGAAGCTTGCCGCTCGATGAGTGCTCGCCATCACTTCAGAAGAAACTACCGCCGACTCCAGCTATCACCCATGGTCCGAGATCCCCATCACCTTCAGTAGGGCCAACTAGTGGGCAGACATACCATATACATGGTGTTTGCCCCTTGTCCTCGACGCAACCATCTAGAAGGTGCTATTCAGAAAAGTCCTTGTTGATGGTGGCAGTGCTTTGAACCTACTTTTCGCCGGAGCCCTATGAGAGTTGGGCCTTGCGATATCAGATCTCACACCCTCGGACTCCTCCTTCTGGGGTGTGGTACCTAGAAGGGCATCCAAGCCACTTGGAGAGATCACCCTGCTAGTACAGTTTAGCATGGCAAGCAACTACCGCATTGAGCATATCAACTTCTACGTCGCCGACTTCGACATAGCCTACCACGCCATACTTGGCCAGCTAGCTCTGGCCAAATTCATGGTCATACCGTACTATGCATATCTGGTGTTGAAGATGCCTTCGCCTATAGGAGTCCTGGCTCTATGGGTCAACCTTTCGATCGCCTACGCCTGCAAGACAGAGAGTCTCGCCCTCGCCGAAGCCACCAACCTCTCCATCTAGATGGCTAGCATGGTCGCTGAAGCTAAGACAGTACCGCCGAAGACATGGAGATTCTAGAGCTTGAGCTTCCCCATGCCTCCGCCAAGTTCAAGGAAATCAAGGAGGTCGGCCTCGACCTCAATGACGCTTCCAAGACCATGAAGATTGGGGCTCACCTTGACCCTAAATAGGAAAGCGTGCTCGTCTCCTTCCTACGTGCCAATGCCGATGTGTTTGCTTGGAAACCTGCAGACATGTCGGGGGTACCACGGGAGAAGATCGAGCACTCCTTGAATGTCTCGCCGACCGCCAAACCAATCAAGCAGAAACTTCGCCGATTCGCGCCAGACAAGAAGGAGGCTATTAGGGTAGAAATAAAACGGCTCTTAGCTGCTGGGTTTATAAAAGAAGTGTATCATTCAGATTGGTTAGCAAACCCTGTTCTTGTTTAGAAAAAAGAATAAAGAATGGAGAATGTGCGTTGATTATACTCATCTTAACAAACACTGCCCTAAAGACCCCTTCGGCTTGCCTCGGATAGACAAGGTTGTAGACTCTACTACCAGCTGTGAACTACTCTCTTTCCTTGACTGTTACTCTGGCTATCATCAGACCTCCCTCAAGGAAGAAGACTAGAAAAAGACATCGTTCATTACACCTTTCGGTGCATATTGCAACAAAACTATGTCCTTCGGACTCAAGAACGCTGGGGCTACCTATCAAAGGGCCATTTAGATGTGCCTCGACCAGTAGATCGGCCACAATGTCGAAGCCTACATTGATGACATGGTCGTCAAAACCAAGACAACCGACAACCTTATCACCAACCTCAAAGAAACTTTTGCCAATTTGAACAAGTACCAATGGAAGTTGAACCCTTCAAAGTGCATCTTTGGAGTTCCATCCAGTATACTGCTGGGCTACATCGTTAGTGCTCGAGGCATCAAGCCTAATCCGGACAAGGTCTCCACCATCACCAATATGAAATGGCCGACATGTGTCAAGGCTATACAAAAGCTTACAGGTTGTATGGCTGCTTTAAGCCACTTCATATCACGCCTCGGTGAAAAATGGCTACCCTTCTTCAAGCTCCTCAAGGCCTCCGAGCACTTTTCCTAGTCAGAGGAGGCAGACTCAGCTTTCGAGCAGCTCAAGTTGTTCTTAACAAAGCCACTGATCATGACAGCACCAAGGCTAGATGAGACTCTGCTCATATACATCGTCGCCACCTCTCGCGTCGTGAGTACAGCTATCATCGTCGAACGCAAGGAAGCCGGGCATGCTTACAGGGTGCAATGTCTGGTCTATTTTATCAGTGAAGTACTCAATGAGCCAAAAACTCATTATCCTTAGGTACAAAAGCTGTTATACGCAATTCTAATTATGTCGCGCAAGATCCGGCATTACTTCGAATACTACAAGATCACCATGGTCACTGAGTTTCCCCTAGGGGATATTCTTCGCAACAAAGAAGCCAATGGCTGCATCATTAAATGGGTTGTTGAGCTCGGCACCTATTCCATTGAATTCAGAAGTAGACCTACCATTAAGTCACAGGCGCTCGCTGACTTCATCGCTGAATGGACCGAGATCCAAGAGCCCATCGCTGTCGCTTGCCCTGAGCACTGGGTGATGTACTTTGACGGTGCCCTTAACATCAATGGTGCCGGTGCGGGTATTATGTTCATTACGCCGACCAAGGATAAGCTATGTTACATTCTTCGGATACACTTCTCGGCCTCCAACAATGCTGCGGAATACGAAGCATGTCTCCATGGTCTTCATATAGCTATCGCGCTCGGCATCAAATGCCTCATGGTGTACGGAGACTCAGTGCTGGTTATGAACCAGCTCAACAAAGACTAGTCCTATTCTAGTGAGAAGATGGACGCATACTGCGTCGAAATCAGGAAGCTTGAAGGGAAGTTCTACGGTATCGAGTACCACCACGTGGTACGATATCAAAATCAACTAGCTGACCAGCTCTCAAAAATAGGTTCGTCTCGCACCGTGGTTCCACCAGGGGTCTTCATGCAAGATCTCCTGGTGCCATCCATTAAAGAAGAAAAGGAAGTTGAGGAGGTTCCCCCGGCCGAGCAGTTGGTACTTGCGGTGCCTTCACCGATCGCTGATTGGAGGGAGCAATTCATTAAGTACCTCACCAACTCTGAAGTACCCACCAACAAGACCGACACCGAACGCCTAATCCACCAAAGTAAGCACTACATGTTGGTAGATGGTAACTTGATGAGGAAGAGTACCAATGAAGGGGTATTGTAGAAGTGCGTCCCTCAAGACAAAGGAGTGAAGTTGCTTCACAAAATTCATTCTGGTTCCTATGGCAATCACGCGGCCTCGAGAAACCTGGTCGGCAAAGCTTTCTGAGCTGGCTTCTACTGGCCCACGACCATCTCTAACGCAGAAGACCTCATCTGGCGCTGTGAAGGATGTCAGTTCTTCGCCAAGCAAATACACGTACCGGCACAGGAATTGCAGAACATCCCAGCTTCTTGGCCTTTCGCATGCTGGGGACTGGACATGATTGGGCCCTTCAAGCCAGCGCTAGGAGGTTCTAGGTATGTATATGTTGCCATTGATAAGTTCTCCAAGTGGATCGAGTACAAACCGCTCATTTCAGCTACTACAAAGAAAGCAGTCGACCTCTTTGAAGATATCATACACAGGTTCAGTCTCTCGAACAGCATTACCACCGACCTCGGAACCACGTTTACCGGCCATCATTTTTGGGACTTCTGTGAAGGCCGGTGCATCTTTGTTAAATACATTTCTATTGCTCATCCTAGAGCTAATGGCCAGGTTGAGCGGGCTAATGGTATGATCCTTGACGCCCTCAAAAAGAGGCTATATCAGAAAGAAGAAAAGCATCCGGGCAGATGGCTCAAAGAGCTACTAATTGTGGTCTGGGGACTGCGCACTCAAGCTAGTCATAGTACCAATGTGTCTCCATATTTTTTGGTCTACGGATCAGAGGCCATACTACCAGTAGATGTTGCCTTTCAAGCACCCAGGGTGGAAAATTATGTTGAAGAGCAGGCCATGGCTGTTTGGACAGATGACGTTGACTGGGCCGAGGAAGAACACCTGATCACCTACGTCCGCACAACCAAGTATCTAGAAGATCTACGAAGGTACTATAACCGCAACATAAAAGGTCATTCATTCACCGTCGGCGACCTTGTTCTCCACAGAAAACAAAAGACCGAAGGGTTGCACAAGCTTTCTTCCCCTTGGGAAGGGCTCTATGTCGTCAAAGAATTCACCTGACCAGGATCTTATCGCTTATGTGACTTAGATGGGATTGATGTTCCAAACTCATGGCACATCGAGCACCTTATACGTTTCTACCCTTGAAATGCTCCAGATATGTACTCTTCATTTTATGATGAATAAAGTTTTTGTCTCCATGATTTGTCTCCATTTTTCCCCTTTAACTTTTGATCTCCGCGTATGGTCGCCGAAGCATTACGATACTCCATAACGATCTCCAAAATTGCCGAACGGTTTTCTCCAAAATCGTCGAATAGTTTTCTCCAAAATCGTCAAATAGTTTTCTCCAAAATTGTCGAACAGTCTTCTCCAAAATCGCTGAACGATTTCTCCAAATTGTCGACCACAATCTCGCTGAATAAAGTTCTCCAAATCTCAAAAATCTCCGAACGGTTTTCTCAAAAAAACGCCGAACGTTTTCTCCAAAACACAGACACATTTTCGCCAAAAAATGCCAAACAACTTTTCTCCAAACACGTCTCCTCCAAATCGCCAACGTGTCTCGCCACATGTTTTTCTCCAAACCGCCGAATAATTCGATGTGAACCTTTAAAGATATTTCGCCGATCAGCGAGCAGCCTACTTTCTTTTCTGTTCTCTTCAGAGAAGACCTAGCCTCCGATCTCTCCCTACACGTGCCACGGGCTCCGCGCTCTGCATTATGGGTGGTCAGCTGTGGTTCCTTGGTCACGCCTGTTTTTCCTTCACATGCACGGGCTCTGCGCTCGACGTTATAGATTATGGACTATCCGAGGCCGAGAGCTCAGCGCATAATTTATTGCTCAGTTGACGTTTATGTCATCTACAGTCATTTCAATAACTGCCGAGCAGCATACATTTCGCTCTTTTATCTATGGAGAAGGCTCAGTTTCTGATCTCTCCCAACAAGTGCAATGGGCTCTATGCTCTACGTTATGGGTGGTCGGCTGCGGTTCCTTGGTCACGCCTATTCCCCCTACACGTGCTCGGGCTCTGCGCTCGACATCATGGACTATGGGCTAGCTGAGGCCATGAGGGTTAGTTGAAAACTAACTACTTAGACTCTACTTATACTCTGTATAAATATCTTATGGTCATAACTACGAAGATTTTTTCACCGAAATACAATCTAACTACATACACATGCACTTTATAACATTTATCGTATATAAGTGTTCTTGCGCTTTCATGCGTTCTAATTGCATTGCGCAGAAATTACAGATGATGTCAGCCAAGCAGATCATTGGGCTATGTCATTGCCATCCGTCTCACCAAATAGATCTATGTCGCCAGCCAGTTTCTTCGCTATGTCCTCCACCTCATCCTCCAGCTTCTGGGTCTTCGCATCGCTCAGTCCTTCGGCGAAACCGCCCCCTATCGACTGAATGTCGATGGTTGGGTAGTGGGACCGAGCAACCGCAAGGACATGAGTAGCAATGGTTATAATGGCATCGCGATTGAAGATCTTGAAATTCTCCCATGCTGCCTTGCACCTCTAGATGATGGTATCTGACCCTTGCCTCCTACCATCAAGTCGGGGTGCTGTTTTTGGGTCGACACAGTCAAGCACTAGTTTGATTCCGGCAACTACGGCGTCAAATTTGTTCCTCTGGGTACGTGCGTCTTGCTCCAACATATCGAATTGTGCCTTGACCCTCCGATGGTAGTCTGCATGCATTTTGAAGTTCCATCAGGGAAGACATTAACCTTAGTAGAAAACCCGACCACGGGGTACTCACCGTCTAGCTCCTTGGTCAGTTTGTTCGCTCACTCTGTCTCCTTTGCTTTCTCCTCCCGGAGTTGCTCGAGGGCCTGGCGCAGTTGACCGAGCTCCGCATCTTGTTCTACAAGTACATCATTCATCAACAAAAGTAATTGTATCCAACTATGTGAGGCATTTTTGTGGATCGAACGTACCTCTCTTCTCCTCAGAGACATTTTGCAGCTTTTCTAATTGCTCGGAAGCATCTTTAAGTTGTGTAGAGGTAGTGATCAGCTGCTCGGACTTGCTCCGAAGTTGTTCTTTTGCAGTCGCCAGTTGTCCGGATAGGACCCCCTTCTGGTATTCTAGGTCCCACGCGTTGGACTTGGCAAGGTCTTGCTCGCGCTGGGCCCTTTGAATATTCTTCTCTAAAAGGTTCATCGCCTCTTTGAGTTTTTTGTTCTCCTCGATGAGGGGCTCCATCCTATTAATCAACTAGTAACGGTGCTCGGTAGTTCGAGTTATCCCCTGCAAATGCACAATGACAATGACAGAAGGAAATGAATAATGACAACGAAGAATTTTTGGGATTCAATATCAACCTCGATTGGTTTTACTACTCCGCCGAGGGCGGATTTTAGCCTCCTCATTTCTCTAGGGGTGTCCTCTTCCTCAACAACTACCACTTCGTCACCATGCTTGTGAAGGATCAGGACGAATTGGGTTCGAGGCTCATCATGAACGATCTCCTTGACCTCGTCCTCCTCTTCCGTAGCAGTAGGGCTCACCGCATGGGGGCTCCGTGGCTAGACAGTGGGTCTGAGCATGACTTGCGACCCCTCAGGGGGCATCGTTAGCTCCTCGGGTGCCCCTGGTCTCGCCAACCCAGACTCTGCTGCCTCGCTGGCCACTATAGTTTCAGCTCCTAAGGGTCCGGCGCTACCCGACGTTGTTTTGGGCATTGTTGCCGAGCCGGCCTTTGCTGACGTCGGTCCCTCACCATCTCTAGTTCCACCTGCAGCGGTTGTTGTTTGTTCCGCCGGTCGCCGAGCACTAGGGGACCCTAACACGGGGGTGGCAGGCGCTACCTCCGCCTCAGGATCAGCTTGAGACTGCTTGTCAGTCTGGGCGGGTGACTTTGGATTCTCCATGTGCCTTGCGCTACATCAGAACATTTGGTCAATCGCCCAAAAAATAGAGGTCAAATAGCAAAATAATAACAATGCGAGGTTACTTACCGTTTGGTCTGTCGGTGTGCTTTTTTGAATTGACGAGGCCTGTTCGAGCCCCTGGGTGCGGCTGTGGGGTCGACCTCCGTAGTATCGGGTGGAGGTCTATCCTCCTCTATAGTTGGCCTCTGCTCCACTTGTTGTTCCAGTGTTTGCTCCACCTGTACCACCGGGTTTAGCTTCGTCTGATGCTCGGGGACTCCCGTCGCCTGCTGCTCGGGGACTTTGTCACTTCCCCTTGGTTGCTCCTCCACGCATGTTCTGCGTGAAGTTGTTTGCATGCTTGGGGGAGGAGGAACTGTATTATCATCGTCATTAGACCACTCCATCACCACAGCCCTTCGTGGACGGTTGGTCTGGTCACCGCCCAGTGATATACCGCCCGGTTTGTGGGGAGCGATCGTCGCTGTTTTCCTCTTCTTCCGGGCCATCTCGTCTGTCGCTGCCCGTTTTCCCCAAGATTTCTCCAATAATGGGGGGGGGGGACGCGCCATATGATCAACATCCAAATCTTTGGATTCTGATGAGATACCGATGGAACTATCTTTAGGGTTTTCTGTTGGTCGGACGTCCACTACTGGCGGCTATTCAGCTCTCAGCATGTTAGAAAAGTATACTGCTCTGTCCTGCGAATGGATCTTTGCATAAGTAAGTCAGTTCCCTGCTCGGTGAATCGACAATTGAACAATGTAGGGCAAGATTATTACCTGAGGAGGCAGGTTGGTACAGTTGAAGGCCTTCGTTTCTTTTGGCTAGCTAAATGAGGCGCTGGAGGTGAATAGTTCTGTGGTGCGGCATATTACTTCTTTCCTTGATAGCCGTTTAGGCCTCTCCTGGGTTTCGTTGTCGTCGCCCTTGTAGTCAAAAGTAGGGTAGGCCCTTTCCTTGCAAGGCTGGACATGGCATACTATGAAGCTTCCCGCCACAAGTTCACCTCACAACTCCACCCTTTGAATCAAGTCAAGGAGCTCCTTCACTTGCTCCATATCGACACTCCTTGGTCTCTCCGACCAGCTTCTTTGGTTCTCCGAGATATGGTGGACGTCACAGCGGATGGCTGGGTGGTTCTGTTTCATGTAAAACCACTTGGCATTCCACCCTTTCAAGGAAGTGTTCAGTGGTACGCTGATATAATCGGTGGCCATTCCATCTTGGAGCTGCAGATATACGCCGCCGACCACCTTGGAGCCACCGCCGCCTTTCTTCTTTAACCAAAATAAATGTCTAAAGAGGTTGAAGTGTGGAAGAATCCTAAGAAACGCCTCACAGAAGTGAATAAAGATTGAGATGTGTAGTATAGTGTTGGGGTGGAGATTGCATAGACTGATCGACCAAAATACCAATAGATCTCGCAAGAAAGGATGAACAGGGAACCCCAATCCATGCTAAAAATAATCTTTAAAGACTACAACTTCATTGGTGTTAGGCATTGGAAATGGCTCACCAATGGCTGGACGCCATCCGTCGGTGACGCGGTCAGGAAGCACGCCTGCCATCACCATTCTTTCGAGCTCCGCTTCTCCAGTGCCTGACGGCGTCCACTCTTCGTTGTGGCTGGCTCCGCTTCCTACCTTCTTTGGGCTTGTTTCTTCGGGTTCGCAGCTCTCCTCTTCGACACCATCGCTAAGATCAAGATACAGTCTGGCGACGGTAGCGTTTGTGGCTGTGAATCTGGAGGTGTGGTGGCTGAGATGGAAGATGAAATGGTGAAGTGGCAAAGGTGGGAGAATGGGGGGCGGTGGTACTGTTACAAAGCACTTTCCCCACTTTTATGACTCAAGGGTTTTTGGGAAACTGTTCCCACAAACTACGCCGCTACGATTTCTCTGATGCGCCACCACGCAAACCGCAGCCCACGGCGCTCATTTATCACTGCCTTCAGTTGCTCCTCGCCTAAATATTGCCGACTTCTCCGCCATTTATTGAGGCTCAGTAACTGACACTGTCCAGCTGTTACTATGATTTTTCCTCCACGGTTGGATTACTCCTATAACTCTGCCTGTAGCTCGGGGACTGGTGGTCTTTTCTACTGGTTTTAGGTTATTTCTTTGTTTCTGACCCTTGCACCACGTGACTGCATCACCTACTGTCAGGTTCGGGGACTAAGTGGGCACACTTCACCTTGCGGTGAATGTGCTGTGTGACTTTTTGGGTCACGCCCAGGGACTGGCTACCTGCTCGACTGGTTTTCTACTTTTCTTCTAGTTTCTGACCCTGGCACCACATGACTACATCATCTGCTGTCAGGCTCAAGGACTAAGTGGGCACACTTCACCTCGTGGTGAGTGTGCGTGATTTTTTCTCAAAGACTGCGTGCCTATAGAGGAAGATTGACTCCAACAATTTTGTTCGGACTCTAAGTGGGCACACTTGGTTCACTACGGAGAAATTTTCGATTCTGTACTTGAGCTCCTTACACCCTTATATCAAGCCGTACTTGGGTCACGCTGCTCAGCGATAGGTTGTGCTGCTCTATAATGGTTCACACTGCTCGGTGACGGTTCACTCTGCTCGGCGACAGGTCGTGCTGCTCTACAACGGTTCACACTTCTCGGCGACAGTTCACTCTGCTCGACAACAGGTCATGTTGCTCTACAACAGTTCACACTGCTCGGCATCGGTTCATGTTGTTTGGTAGTTAAGCATGGTGGTTGGACCATAAGCTTAACTGCTCAGCATCATTTGCAACTTCTCGGACAAGCTCAAGGCGGCGTTGCACAACAGGTACAAGGTGCTCAGGGACTAGCTGTAGGGTGTACGACCCCGGATACCCATGGCAGACCACATAGGCTGCGCCCCTTGGGGTGGCCCTGCCCATAAGAAGAAGCCTTGCAGGGCACGACTCTGCTCGACGCCTTCCGCAAGACATCGGGAAGATATCCTAAAGATACTATGAGTTCTATTAGGATATGTATAATCCCAAGTTTCCTATAATCAATTATTACTTTCCGATTATCTCTCAGATCTAACTGACTTGTAACTCTGCCTCCCAGACTATATAAGGTAGGCAGGGACCCCCTCTAAAATCACGGCATATCATACGATAGCTAATACAAACCAACAGACCACATGAGTAAGGTATTACGTCATACTGATGGTCTGAACCTGTCTAACTCGTGTGTCTTTGTTGCCTTCTTGTTCTTGATCTCGCGCTCCTCTACCGATCAATCTACCTTCGTGCGATACCCCTCAGAGGACTACCGACGATAATCTGTCGATAGTAATTCTTCAAATCTACACAGAGCATGCACCAAACATGACAGATCATTTGTCAAATTCATAAATCCTAAACTATCAAACCTGAGAACATAAAAATTTAACACAAGCAAGATATGATAATTATCTACAAGTTTTGTATTCACAAAAACCACAGCAAATATCATTTACACCATGAAAATGATTGCACAAGCAAAACTACAAATGCAGCCCAAACAGCAGTGGTACAGAAAACTGATAGGAACTTTAGAGAAGCATAACTGGAGTTCTAGACCTCCAACAAACATGAATCATAACTTTTTTAAAATATTATGAAGTTACCTACAACCTTCTTATTCCCATCTTAAGATGATTTTACAGTTCACAAGGTCAATTAATCCAATAAATGTATCTCTGTCCAAAACATGGACATAATCTGATATGCAACTTTAAACAGCTATAACTAGAGTTCCACATGTCCAATAAATGTGGTTCTAGACTTTTAGAAATCTTAACAAATTCTAAACAACTTTGTTATAAAACACTTAGAGCTAATTACACTATTAAAAAGTCCCTACAGTACCAACAAGGAAACCCTGTCTCGGTTTGGGCAAAAACAGCCACAAAAATTTAAGCAACTATAACTAAAAATCTACTTAATAAAAAATTATGCTCTTTAGCTTTCTAAAAATCTTAAGAAAAGTAATACAACTCATTTATTGTCATCAAGGCATGATTCATAACTTAACTGAGCCAATTAATACAAACATGCATGCCTATTTAGAATAAGAGCAAAGCAACACAATGTATTTGTTATTTTTATATCTCTTAAACTATCAAACCTAAACTACTGAAATGTTTACCACAGCATATACATATTATCAGTAGCCAACCATAAAAATTTCACATTTATTTGAGCAATACAACTGCAGTTATGAAAAAGACAAGTACAACTACTATTCAAAACCTAACCTGCATAAATCTATTTTTATAGCAAAATATTTAAACTAAAACATGTCATATTATAGACCTACTGCATAGATAATTTCACAAGGATTCCAAAAAGTCCTCATTTGCTATTTTTGAATTTTTCTACAATTTACTACAATTTTCCAAAGTTTTAGCCAAATTAAATGCATAAAGGAAAAACACAATTGCATCGAGGCCCCTAAGTTTTTCCTAAATCAACACGTAGTCTGCTGCACTATTCAACTAAGTCATGATTTCTACATTGAGGCCCCTTCCTTTTTACTTATTTGAGCGTGAAGTCCCTTCTTCATCCTTGGGTCGCTGCAGGAAGCAGGGGACGAGGGCAGAGGTGCCGTGGAGGTGGCCGAGTTGGTCGGCTGGTGGCTAGTGGTGGCAGGGAAAGGGCCGGCCGGCTCTACCGTGGCCAGCTATGGCTTTAGTGCGGTCGGCTGGAGCCAGCAGTGGCGGCAGCGGCTAGAGGCGACGATAGGGTGGCGCACCGGTGGCAGCATGCGAGGGTGAGCACGCTGGGGCTTGGCCGACTGGCATCGAAGGAGGGCCGTGGCCCCACCAGGGCCCTGGCTCCGCTAGCGATGGGTAGCAGCATCCCAGCCATAGCCTATGCAAGCGATAATGGGAGCTGACCAGTGACATGGTGCTGGCTAGGAGAGAGCAGGAGAGGGAAGGGGAAGGGAGAGGGAGAGAGCGGAGAGGGCAGGGCAAGTGCTCAGGCTCAGTTTGGAGGAGCAGCGGCGCAACAGGGAGGCAGGCCACGCAGCAGTGGCATGCAGCAATGGTGGGGGCACGCTCTCACGCATGGATGATGCGTCGGCCTTTCACCGAGCACGTGGCATGCAGTGAGGTGGGCAAGGTGGGAGCCGAATTGGGCCAGATCTGGGCCGAATCAGACAGTGGGCCCAAAATGAAGTTTGATCTACACGGACTGCTCTACAATTTTCATTTAGGGACCATGGTCATTAGGGAAGTAGATTAGCGGTTAATTACACTCCAAGATGGCATTGTTAATGCATTGACAGCGATTAACAAACTCCAAAATTGATGGACAAAATGAAGTTAAACTGGTGCCATCATTTTGAATGCTCTTCTCTACAATATATACTACAACTTTTATCTTTGGACCAAATCGAGTTGCTTAACAAAATTTGGAGAACGTGGAATGCCAATGTCGATGTTAGTTAAGTGACAAAATAAACTTTTGTTGCTTTGGAAACTATTTTTGAAGATCCAAATGAACTCCAAATTTGATGAGACTTGATCTATTGTTTTCACCATAAAAGGTACTTCAACTCATCTTAAGGAATCCAATTGAGCTACCACATGAATTTGGACGCTAAAATGTCACAAAGAAGTTAACTTACTGCTGTCACTTTAGGGACTTAGAAAAATTTGTGGGAGCCTAAGACAGCAGTTGATTCCATCTTCAAGCCTCTGCTTGACTTAGTTCCAAGCTGATCTAGCTCTTGGTCCAAAAACAAAGTTTGTTGTACTCCACTCAAACTTCAACTTTTATTTAAGTTCCACTGCCATGCAAATAATCTAAGCCATAGTTCAAACCAAGTAAAAGTAGCATCACGATAAAGCTTAAATTAGAGTTTTAGACCGATTGAGCCATTTTTTTGACTTCTGCTCAACACGAACCCTTCATGACTTTTGTTGTAAAGTTCAATTAGAGTTATTTGGTCAAGGTAGCAAGGTTTGGTCGACATCTCATATTCTCATTTACTTAATAAAGCAATCCAAGAAAGATTATAACTTATCATTTCATGTGACTTCTTGATTCCAAACTTTCATGAAACTTTTCCACTGGTCCGGATGGATGCATGTTGATGTAATGTACATGAAATAGGCATGTTTAACATTACCCTTGCATAATCTTAACAAGGGTCCACATGTAAGTAAGGGTGTGGTGTCCAAGTTTAAGTCAGAGCTCACTCTTGTAATTTGATCTTGACACCTTCATCATCACTTAAAATGTCATGTTTGAGCTCAAACCCATTGCTTAACTGGTGACAAACACCTGGGGTGTTACATGCATAATCCTTCATTGGGGAGTGCACATGTGGTTAATGTGAGATGGTTAGTACTAAATTTCATTTTTGTTGTGGGTGCATTTGCACCCACAAATGGATACTTAGCTTCGCCCTAGAGCGTAGGAACGCTTCTCGGTCCTTGATCCCCACACATCCCTGGCAAAATTGATGCTCACCAGTTTCTTCTCAAACCGATCAGATCTTCGAGTTAGGAAGCAATCCTAGGACATGAACTCCTTCGATTCAAGCAAATCCTTCTAGATCCAGAAGAGGTGGCTAGGAATATCGAATCTAGTGGAGGTGGCTAGGACCCTAGAGTTGCGGGGAGGGGGTGGGGAGTCGATGGCCCATAATTGAACAAAGAAATATAACATGGCTTTGTCCTCCTCGAGAGCCCCTGTCTCGCGAACCCTAACCTTACTGGGCGACCCGACCCTTCTCACGGAGTGGTGGGGGCACACCTTCCTCTCGTTCTAACAAGTAGCCCTATCTGAAAGCTGGGGACATACTATGCCAGATTTGCACATCACTGCCGGATTTGTGAGAATCGGCAGTGATGTACCTTCACTATTGGTTATGAGCTTGAAAATGAAAAAATGATTGGGGCTGGGCTAAAACCGATAGTGAAGGACCACATCGCTGTCGGTTTGTGGCTTGAACCGGCAGTGTTTTGGTGAGCACTCATCACTGTCGGTTTAAGCCGAGAGCCGATAGTGATTGGGCTCTATCACTATCGGTTCTAGCCAAGAACTGACGGTGATAAGCCTACAACACAAAAATGCTGCAACCGTCCTCTCCTTCCTCCTATCTTATCCTGAGAACAGAGGCGCGTGTTTGGACCCTTCCCTCCATTGTTGCGACTGCTCTTCACCATGAAGCTAGTGCTTGGATTTTAAAGAATGGCTTGATCTTTTTGCTTTAAGGTTAGTAACAAACATCTACTCCTTTGATTTTGTTGCTTAATTAGCTGCATTTTGATGGCTACATTGCTTGATTCTCATTCTAGTTCTTTCTCCATTCTAGAGAGCACTTTTCCAATTGGACATTTGTGCAAGGCTCAAATTGTGGTGAATCCATCATCCAAAAGATTGGTGTCTATGAACACATTTAAATTCCTAGCTAATTATTCCATGGTGGTCAAGATCATCATTGTTAGTATGTTATGCTATAATTAGTTCTTAGAAGTAGAGTAGAATAGTTGTTCTTCAATATTGTGCAATAATTGTTTTTTACTACGATTTTCAATTTATAGGGCCGGGGCGAGCAATTTCAATTTTCCAATAATTAGTGTACAATAATGTTTTCCAAAATTGGTATTTTCGAGCTACAATTGTTTTTCATGAAGCTCGATTTCTTATTAATTCTTTGTAATTACTGTCTTAATTTTTTTGTGCAGAGATAGATCGAGAGTGGATGCATCTGTCCCGAACGGACAAGCGGTACAAGCATGGCGTCAACCAGTTTGTCACCGATGCCAAAGCCCATGTTGGGAATGCAAACCATGTCTTTTGCCCATGCAAAGATTGTAAGAATCATAGGAACTTTCATCAAATTGAGTCTATACGATCACACTTGATTACCAGGGGGTTCATGCCAAACTATACAATATGGACTATGCATGGCGAGGTTGGTGTGAATGTTCTGCAGGAAAATGATGATGATGTGGACATGCCTGACGTAGCCATCCATGATGCTGATGAGGAACCTGGTGTCAACACGGAACCTATGGCCACAGTTAATAATGTGTTTACGAACACGCTAGCTGACAACACCAAGGATAATGATGTCATTTCTCAGCTGCTACATAATGTAGAGACCGGATGTCTTAGTGAAAGATAGCTGAGAAAGCTTGAGAAAATGAGACAAGATGGCAAAATAACATTGTATAGGAATTGTCCAATGAGCAAACTAGAAGCTGACATCATGCTATTAGAGTTCAAATCGATAAATGGATTGAGCGATAAAGGCTTCGATCAGTTGTTAGGTACAATAAGGAAAATGCTCCCAAAAAAATGAGTTGCAAGAAAAGACATACTTGGCCAAGCAAATGATCTACCCCATCGGCCTCGAAGAAAAAACCATTTCATCATCTAGTTGCACTGGTGGCCAGCGGTGGTAGGGAAAGGGCCGACCGGCTCTGCTGTGGCCGGCTGTGGCTTTAGCCTGGTCGGCTGGAGCCAGCAACGGCATGGCTACGGTGGTAGCGGCCAGAGGCGACAACAGGGCAGCGCACCGATGGCAGCAGGCGAGGGTGAGCTCGCTGGGGCTTGGCCAACTGGCTGCGAAGGAGGGCCATGGCCCCGCTAGGGCCTTGGCTCCGCTAGCTATGGGCAGCGGCGGCCCAGCCATAGCCTACGTGAGCGGCAGCGGGAGCTGACCAGCGGCATGGTGCCGGCTAGGAGAGAGCAGGAGAGGGAAGGGGAAGGGAGAGGGAGAGAGTGGAGAGGGCAGGGTGAGTGCTTAGGCTCGGTTTGGAGGAGCAGCAACGCGATAGGGAGGCAGGCCACGCGGCAGCGGTGGGCAGCAATGGTGGGGGCGCGCTCTCGCGCATGGACGACGTGTTGGCCTTTCACCGAGCATGTGGCGTGCAGTGAGGTGGGCAAGGTGGGAGCCGAATTGGGCTAGATGTGGGCCGAATCAGATATTGGGCCCAAAACAAAGTTTGATCTACATGGACTGCTCTACAATTTTCATTGAGGGACCATGGTCATTAGGGTAGTAGATTAGAGGATAATTACACTCCAAGATGGCATTGTCAATGCATTGACAACGATTAACAAACTCTAAAATTGATGGACAAAATGAAGTCAAACTGGTGCCATCATTTTGCATGCTCTTCTCTACAATGTATACTACTACTTGTATCTTTGGACCAAATCAAGTTGCTTAACAAAATTTGGAGAACGTGGAATGCCAATGTCGATGTTAGTTAAGTGACAAAATAAACTTTTGATGTTTTGGAAACTATTTTTGAAGATCCAAATGAACTCCAAATTTGATGAGACTTGATCTATGGTTTTCACCATAAAAGGTACTTCAACTCATCTTAAGGAATCCAATTGAGCTACCACATGAATTTGGACGCTAAAATGTCGCAAAGAAGTTAACTTACTGCTGTCATTTTAGGGACTTAGAAAAGCCTAAGACAACAGCTGATTCCATTTTCAAGCCTCTGTTTGACTTAGTTCCAAGCTGATTTGGCTCTTGGTCCAAAAACAAAGTTTGTTCTACTCCACTCAAACTTCAACTTTTATTTAAGTTCCACTGCCATGCAAACAATCTAAGCCATAGTTCAAACCAAGTCAAAGTAGCATAACGGTAAAGCTTAAATTAGAGTTTTAGACCGATTGAGCCATTTTCTTGACTTCTGCTCAACATGAACCCTTCATAACTTTTGTTGTAAAGTTCAATTAGAGTTATTTAGTCAAGGTAGCAAGGTTTGGTCGACATCTCATATTCTCATTTACTTAATAAAGCAATCCAAGAAAGATTATAACTTATCATTTCATGTGACTTCTTGATTCCAAACTATCATAAAACTTTTCCACTGGTCTAGATGGATGCATGTTGATGTAATGTACATGAAATAGGCATGTTTAACATTACTCTTGCATAATCTTAACAAGGGTTCACATGTAAGTAAGGGTGTGTTGTCCAAGTTTAAGTTGGAGCTCACTCTTGTAATTTGATCTTGACACCTTCATCATCACTTAGAATGTCATGTTTGAGCTCAAACCCATTGCTGAACTGGTGACAAACACCTGGGGTGTTACATGCATAATCCTTCATTGAGGGGTGCACATGTGGTTAATGTTAGATGGTTAGTACTAAATTTCATTTTTGTTGTGGGTGCATTTGCACCCACTGATGGATACTTAGCTTCGCCCCAGAGCGTTGGAACGCTTCCTGATCCTTGATCCCCACACATCCCGGGCAAAATTGATGCTCACTAATTTCTTCTCAAACCGATCAGATCTTTGAGTGAGGAAGCAATCCTAGGACATGAACTCCTTCGATTCAAGCAAATGCTTCCGGATCTAGAAGAGGTGGCTAGGAATATTGAATCTGGTGGAGGTGGCAAGGACCCTAGAGTTACGGGGAGGGGGTGGGGAGTCGACGGCCCATAATTGAACAAAGAAATCTAACATGGCTTCGTCCTCCTCGAGAGCCCCTGCCTCATGAACCCTAATCATACTGGGCGACCCGACCCTTCTCGCTGAGTGGTGGGGGCACACCTTCCTCTCGTTCTGACGAGTAGCCCTGCCTAAAAGTTGAGGACACACTATGCTAGATTTGCACCTCACCGCCGGCATCATCCCTGCCAGATTTATGAGAACCGGCAGTGATGTACCTTCACTACCGGTTATGAGCTTGAAAATAAAAAAATAATTAGGGCTGGGCTAAAACCAGCAGTGAAGGACCACATCACTATCGGTTTGTGGCTTGAACCGACAGTGTTTTGGTGAGCACTCATCACTGCCGGTTTAAGCCAAGAGCCGACAGTGATTGGGCTCTATCACTATCGGTTCTAGCCAAGAACCGACGGTGATAAGCCTACAACACAAAAACGCTGCAGCCGTCCTCTCCTTCCTCCTATATTCCATCCCGAGATCAGAGCGCTTGTTTTGACCCTTCCCTCCATTGTTGTGGTTGCTCTTCGCCATGAAGCTAGTGCTTGGATTTTGAAGAATGGCTTGATCTTTTTGCTTTAAGGTTAGTAACAAACATCCACTCCTTTGATTTTGTTGCTTAATTAGCTTCGTTTTGATAGCTACATTGCTTGATTCTCATTCTAGTTCTTTCTCCATTCTAGAGAGCACTTTTCTAATTAGACATTTGTGCAAGGCTCAAATTCTGGTGAATCCATCATCCAAAAGGTTGGTGTCTATGAACACATTTAAATTCCTAGCTAATTATTCCATGGTGGTCAAGATCATCATTGTTAGTATGTGATGCTATAATTAGTTCTTAGAAGTAGAGTAGAATAGTTGTTCTTCAATATTGTGCAATAATTGTTTTTTACTACGATTTTCAATTTACAGGGCCGGGGCGACCAATTTCAATTTTGTAATAATTAGTGTACAATAATGTTTTCTAAAAATGGTACTTTCGAGCTACAATTGTTGTTCATGAAGCTTGATTTCTTATTAATTCTTTTGTAATTATTGTCTCAGTATTTTGTTGTGCAGAGATGGATCGAGAGTGGATGCATCTGTCCCGAACGGACAAGCGGTACATGCATGGCGTCAGCCAATTTATTACTGATGCCAAAGCCCATGCTGGGAATGCGAACCCTGTCTTCTACTCATCAAAAGATTGCAAGAATCATAGGAACTTTCGTCAAATTGAGTCTATACGATCATACTTGATTACCAGGGGGTTCATGCCAAACTATATGATATGGACTATGCATGGCAAGGTTGGTGTGAATGTTCTACAGGAAAACGATGATGATGTGGACATGCCTGACGTAGCCATCCACGATGCTGACGAGGAACCCGGTGTCAACACGGAACCTATGGCCACAGTTAATAATGTGTTTAGGAATACGCTAGCTGACGACACCATGGATAACGATGGCATTTCTCAGCTGCTACGTAATATAGAGACCGGATGTCTTAGTGAAAGACAGCTGAGAAAGCTAAAGAAAATTAGACAAGATAGCAAAACACCATTGTATAGGAATTGTCCAATGAGCAAACTGGAAGCCGACATCATGCCATTAGAGTTTAAATCGACAAACGGATTGAGCGATAAAGGCTTCGATCAGTTGTTAGGTATAATAAGGAAAATGCTCCTAGAAAAAATGAGTTACCAGAAAAGACATACTTGGCCAAGCAAATGATCTGCCCCATCGGCCTCGAAGAAAAAGTCATTTCATCATCTGGATGCACCGGTGGCGGTGCTGAATTAGTAAGAGATCCTAATAACATATTATTTTCTAATCATACATACCACTTTCTAATGTTTCTCCTTTTAATGTTGCTCAATGTCCGAATGAGATATATCGGTGGGAAGCCAGTCCCATTCAAGGTTGTCGAAATAGAGGGGAAATACCTATCATAGCCGGCGGGAAACAATGAATGTGAGTTTTATGTAATGTGGGCAATGCTTCGCTACATCGGTGGAAAATCGGAAGAAGCCAATAAGTTGGTGTGTATAATCCCTATTTCATTTATGTCTGTTAATAATTCAACAAAATGATTTACTGTTCCTCTTTGGATATCATTTTTTTTGAACGACAGCGCAAGAAATATAACCATGAAAGACTATTAGACATGAAGATCATCGCACTGCAATCGGAGCTGGCAAAATTCATCTTAGCCGAGGTATTGGAAAAAATAAAGTATTTTCCATTGCACAATCCGTAAAGTACAAGGACCAGTATGACTCAGAGCGGCTCGCCAGATTATTGTAAGAAGTCCGAGAAGCATGTGTGAAGTCCAAGAATATTTTTTTTTTATTTTGAGGGATCGAGATGTGGATAAGAACATTTGAATTGTAACCGTAACATTTGTAATGTTTAATATTGATGTATCTGTCGTTTACGTAGCGTATATAAAGTGAAACCCGATTCCATAGAAAAAAATATAAATTAAAATCAATTATAAAACAATAAATTACGAACGTGACATCACTGCCGGTTATCAGAAAACCGGCAGTGTTGTCGTAAACATCACTGTCGGTTAGCAACAAAACCGACAGTGATGGCACTGCCGGCGCGAGCCACAAACCGGCAGTGTTGGCTTAGCCATCACTGCCAGTTCTTGTCACAAACCGGCAGTGATTCTTACTGCAACACTGCCGGTTGAAACACAAACCGACAGTGTTGTTGGAACTGAGCTCTACCGGGTGGTCTTATAAACCGTCAGTGTTGGTGGAAATGAACACTGCCGGTTGTGTAAAGAACCAACAGTGAAGTTGAAGAACACTGCCGGTTTGTAGGAACCGACAATAATAGCTTACCCTCATCATTGCTGGTATGGTTGTGCCGATTTAAAATCCGACAGTGATAGAGTATTTTGAACCGATAGTGATGGAGACGTAGTGACACGTAATCAGCCGGGGACGGTGAGGCCACGACGGTGGGTCTGGGGCGCGGGTGTTTCGTGATGTGGAAGACAACCCCATACTCTCTCCTGACTTTATCAAGATGAATATAGATTGACTACCACCGGTGCTATAGCTGTCTAAGCTAAATAAAGTGTGTTGTTGTGCATTTAGACAAAACCCTTGAAGAGAACTTGCTCAAAGCAAGATAACAAAGACGGAAAGAAGAAGAAGAAGAAGAAACCCTCAGAACAAACAAGCTAGCTAGTCGAAGTACTCGCACGGAGCATTCAATCTGGTGTCCCCTGTCTGCTGTGGCGATATGAAGGAGGAACACACACAGTGTGTGTGCAACAGCGCCAGATGCAAATGCAACGTACCAGGACGCCGCAAAAGCATCTCACTGCATTCACTCCTGCCGACTCGTTTTTTCCACCGCCATCAATGCCTCTTGTCAGGTCAGGTGGCTACAGCTTTTTTTAGTCTGCAGCTGGACGGACGCGAGATCTGATGATCGAGCAACGAGCGTGAGGGCCAGCAGCAGTTTCTTCCGCTTGCACCCTCAATTCCAGGCGTTGGTCATGAGCTCAGTTCAGTGATTTTCGGCCGGTCGATCATCCTTGACGCTGCTGCACCCCTGTTCTGATTGTTAAAAAAATTATTGATTTTAACAAGTCAAATTTTTTTAAGATTAACTAAATTTGTAAATAATAATAGATATTCGTCCAGTTTACTTGAGCTTATTTGGCTTATAAGTCGTACTTTTTAGCCAATTAATAGTATTTTTCTCTCACACCAAATTAGCCGACAGTACTTTCAGTCATGACTTATCAGCCAAACAAGCCCAAACGAACGGAGCGATTATCTCTTAGGCAAGTCTCAATGGTAGTTTCATGAGAGTTTAATTTACATTTAATGGCCAGTCATATATACATCTTCGATGACAATGTTTTAATAATTAGAGAGAAGAAATATGTTTCATGAGAAATAAAACTCTCTTGACACGATTACAAACTCTCTATGAGTCTTAGAATTAAATATCTATGAAACTATAGAATAAAATTTTACATTAAGAGTGGTGTTTCATCCAAATTTCATTTTATTTTATATAACATGGCAGTCTTGTAAATAATGCAATGAAACTCTCCACTAAGACTGGCCTTATAATCCTAAACCTCACTAGAGATCAATCACAACATGCAACGTACCCACCTCAACAGTCTTCTACAAGATGCATTTATAGCCCACCGGTATTTGCAATTATAATCTACATGTTAACAAGACTAACATGCATTTAGTTGTTCACATCAACCTAGCTTATCAGCCATATAACATTGTTTTTCTTTCATAACAAATCAGTTTCAGTCGACTTATCAGCCATATAAACCCGCAATTTTCACGGCAACAAGCGGAGTATGTTTCTAGTTTATAAGACATCTTATTACCTCCGGTCGCTCCCTCCCTAGGGGCGACTCGGGCGGCTTTCCTCCACCGCCGCCGGCAGGCCTCTCTCTCACGCCTCCTCTGCCCGACTGCCGCTAGAGCTCGATGCCAGATGTCCGGCGGAGGGCAAGGATGGCAGCGGCTGGGTCTTTTCTTCCTCCCCACTCTCTCCCGAGAGTCTTCTCTGCGAGTGTGAGATCTTCGCATGAGCGTCGGCCATGCATGCGATGCGCCCGGCGCCCGTGCATGCGGATCAGACCTCCCCCTGGTGAATCTGTTGTCTCCGTGCACTATGCTGGTGAGGGACATGTTTGGAGGAGTCCGGACCCTCTTCGGTGTCGATGGAAGCGTCCATGTCAGCGGCGCCATCCTTGTCGGGCTTGGCGAGGTCCCAATTGGTGTCCCGGAGGGCCGGGACCGGCGTACTCCATCCTGCTTTGCTCCGGTGCTTGGAGCAGTTGCTAGTCGGGCGGGCGCTGGCCAGATCTGCTTGCTACTAGCTGGCATTCGCCGGATCTGGTGGTGGGTGGTCTTCCCTCCGGTTGCTATCCTCCTGGCCAGTGGTTTGCCCCCTCCCTTCGTTGGTGCCAGCTAGCTCGGTGAATCTGGAGGCTGCGTGGGGGAGGTGCATTCCCGGCGGTGATGCCAGGACACGATCTGTGAGGGATGGTCGGATCAGCATGGCCGGTGGCCAGATCTGCAGTCAAGCGGACTGGCTAGTCCACGAGGCTGGCGATTGGCTGATGGCGACGTTGTGTGCCGGTAGCCAGATCAGCAAGAGGATGGCCAGAATGGCGTGCCAGGCGTCTGGATCTACGGGGCAATACCCCTAGATCTATAAGTTGACGGCCCGATCGGCGAAGCTGGTGCCAGATTTCGGCACCGAGAAGGCCGCGGTCGGTTGCACACCATTGGCGGTGGACAATGGTGATGCCTACATGCGCCACTCCCTCGCTGGAGGCGTCATTTTTCTCCATCAGGCCACTGTATCTCCTCCGCTGAGAAGGCTGTGGCAGGCTATCGGTGCTAGACGACGGTGATGCCTACGGGCGCCATTCCCTCGCTGGAGGCGTCGTCATGTTCCATGAGGATTGGCTGGCCGGAGGCCAAGCTATCGGCGCCAGACGACGGTGACGTCTATGGGCGCCATTCCCTTGCTGGAGGCGTCGTCTTGTTCCCTGCCATTCTGCACCTTCTCCATCAACATGCTGCGTTCTTCACTCCGTGGATGGGACTCTGCATGGTGGCATCTCCCACATCCATACCCGCTAAACGGGCATGAGGTCCAAGGGGTCTTAGACGCTAGCGGACATCTCAGACGGTGGAGAGTAGCTTCTACAATGTGTGCTATCTTCACTAGATGAATATAATTGCTTGAAGACATATAAGTTGGAGACTTGCTTCTACGCGAGATCAGACATGTTAAAAGCAAGGACAATGGAAGGTCTGAAGCTTAGTCTTTGTAGCTTTTTTAGTCCTTAAGCTCTCTTGTTGTTTTTGCTCCTCTATTTGGAGGCTTTGAGCCTAAGAGCTCATGTAACTTTTGGTTGTGTATATTTCAAGCATATATAGAGGCTGGATTTTATATCCTTTATCTAAATAATAATAACTTAAAAATACAAAATATATATTATTAGATTAACCATAAAATACATTTTACAATGTACTCCCTCTATTCACAAAATGAATTTTCGTTTTTTCAAGGAGTTAAATAGTTTAAATTTTAACTGAATAAATTTATATAAATGGGAGAGTATGGAATTCTTTGACATGCATGATTGGACGACACGATCATTGGCTGAAGAAATTACTAGGGGGTGTTTAGTTACCCCAAGTTCCAAATTTTGGTACTATACAAAAAGAAGATTCCCCGTCACATCAAACTTTCGGTACATGCATGGAGTACTAAATGTTGACGAAATAAAAAACTAATTGCACAATTTGGTTGTACTTTGCGAGACGAACGTTTTGAGCCTAATTAATCAACGTTTGGATAATTATTACCGAATACAAACGAAATGATACAGGCTACAGTAACTTTGCCGGCGCCGAATTCGGCCCGAACTAAACGAGGGCTAGGCTTCATCAGAAGCTCGTGATGACCAGGCCTGAGGCCACAGCACTAATTTACACACATTATTGCAAGACAACAAGAAAACAAAGCAAAAGATCCTATAGCCCCTGGTGTTGTCTGCCATCTGCATGTCAGGGCTAATCCAGTCCATATGGCACGGTAGCTGCTACTGGCACCTGCGCACCTGAGCACAAGAGTTCATTTGCTTTGTCCATCATGTATTAAGGCAGTCCAGCTGGTTTTTTTGTGCAGTTCGCGCCTTTTCGACTCAGTTTCAAGGTCAATCAGGCATCAGTTCATGGTGACATCTCGTCCCCCATCTCACCAATTTGATTTTCCACATGTACTAGGCCCGTTTGATACTATGGCTAAACTTTAGTCATTTTAAAGTTTAGTCCTTGAGCATCTGAATATATATATGTAGACTAATAGGCAGACTAAACTTTATTCTATACCTCAGTTAACAAAGAGTGTATTAAAATGGACAAATAATTATTGGGCCATGTATCCAAAGTTCCAAAGAGCACTAAACTAGGCTTTATCAACTACTCCCTCGGTCCCAAAATAAGTGTTGTTCTCACCTCCCGATGAGTCAAATGTTTTTAATTTTGACCAAATATATATACAAAAAAATATTAATATTATAGTATGTACTTAATGTCATTAGATAAATTGTTGAATCTATTTTCATAATAAACTTATTTGGAGATACAAATATTATTAATATTTTTAATAAACCTAATCAAACTTAATAATGTTTGACCGTACGAAAACCGTAGCGACACTATTTTGCGATGGAGAGAGTAAATTTTAGTATTGTACTTTCTCCGTTCCAAATTATAAGCTATTTTAGCTTTTTTTAGATACATATGCTTTGTTACATATGTATATCTAGATGCATACCAAAAGCTATCTAGATGCCTAACAAAAGCCAAGTATCTAAAAAAACCAGAAGAAGTAACAATTAATTCTATCAAGTAGTGGACAAATAACTAGTCACAGACTCTGGCATCTTTTCTTCTGTGTCCCAGCAGACATGCTTTGACACCTTTATGACTTTCAGTTTCTGTCTCTTGAAAATTCGCCAGTTGGATGGTATGAACATGTTTGAGTGTTATGATGGTAAGGATATTGCTGTTATTGTAGGATATACAATTAGCTAAGATTATTATTGGCTTATTACAATCCGTCCTATATGGTTCCATCTTATTTATATGATTGTTTGAGATCCAAATCACAAGGTTCAACACATGATTCCATCTCCATGATCTACCGAAGGGTTGCACAACCCCCATAGTTTAGAATTTGACACTCCTCTCATCTAACAGCCTGTCCACCAATTCGTGCTTTGGTCTTGTAAAGCCTTCCTCGACGTATGTCACTCATCCATGGTTATAATCAACTAGATAGATCAGCGCGCTTTACTATGCTGTTTTAGCCTCGCACATGTTCTTCTTGTTGTTTTGGTTGTTGGAAAAAAACAATAGGCAGGAAAGCTTCGCGACTTCTCCGATCTATTCCGACTGCAAAGACCTTGGACGTAGTATGCATACACATGCTACTGACCAACTCTTGGAGGACAACTGATAGGAATGCCCAATTGGGAGCGGTTCAATTGGCTTCAAGCACAACGCGGGAGCCACGTGATCATCGAATAAGCCATCCTGCAGTAGATGCACCGGGAGGATGCAAATCCTCCCACGGGTAGAATTTTTTTTAATATGTTACCTCGCTTGCGACTATGATCACAAAAGGCTAGCTATAATCGACTTCAGAAACTTGTCAGCTTTTACTCCAGTTTAAGTGTAAGTGATGTTGCATTGCTTATAACACTATCTTGTGGATGTGTCATGGTTCGAAACCAGTGGCTCAGACACTCAAAACACTTAGTGACATAAACGATTTATCCTGGTTCGGGCTTCTAAGCCCTACATCCAACATAGTGTTCTTCATATTAAGAATGCCCAGTTGGGGGTTCTTACAATGATGGGAGTAGAGAGAGAGAGATTGGTAGGGGATTGCGCGGTGCTATCCTAGAGTCTAGGCCGATTCACACTTAGTTGATGTGAATTGATCTTCTCAATGGTGATATGAGTGGATCCAATCCTTCTACAAGAGCCCACACCTCCCCTTATATACCGAGGGCATGGAGTACAAAGCGGGTGGATTCTAACCTAGGACTTCTCGCCTTGCACTACTACAGATTTGGACATCACTGCCAGCCTCATCACTGTTGGATTTGTGAGAATCGGCAGCGATGTACCTTCACTGTCGGTTATGAACTTAAAAATGAGAAAATGATTGGGGCTGGGCTAAAACCGGCAGTGAAGGACCACATCACTGCCGGTTTGTGGCTTGAATCGGCAGTGGCTTGATGGCCACTTATCATTGCTGGTTCAAGCAAAGAGTCGACAGTGATTGGGATCTATCACTGTCGGTTCTAGCCAAGAACCGACGGTGATAAGCCCTACAGTATAAAAATGCTGCATCCGTCCTCTTTTTCCTCCTCTCTTCCATCCCAAGAATAGAGGCACGCGTTTGGGCCCTTCCCTCCATTGTTGCGGCTGCTCTTCACCATGAAGCTAGCGCTTGGATTTTAAAGAATGACTTGATCTTTTTGCTTTAAGGTTAGTAACAAATATCCACTCCTTTGATTTTGTTGCTTAATTAGCTTCGTTTTGATGGCTATATTGCTTGATTCTCATTCTAGTTCTTTCTCCATTCTAGAGAGCACTTTTCCAATTGGACATTTGTGCAAGACTCAAATTGTGGTGAATCCATCATCCAAAAGGTTGGTGTCTATGAACACATTTCAATTCCTAGCTAATTATTCCATGGTGGTCAAGATCATCATTATTAGTATGTGATGCTATAATTAGTTCTTAGAAGTAGAGTAGAATATTAGTTCTTCACTATTGTGCAATAATTGTTTTTTACTATGATTTTTAATTTACAGGGCCGGGCGACCAATTTCGAGTATCATGGAATGGTAGCTAATCTTCAGGCTCCATCTTTCATAGGGACGGCTGACTAGGGGTATCATATGCCTAGCACTTCTATTAGTCTTTTGAAAACTCATCCATAACTCCATCAATCTTCGGAACGTCTTTTCCAAAGTCTAGGGGTGTGGGGAAATAGCAAGGGTGAGCACATGTCATACTCAGCAAATATAACAGGGGGTTCATGAGGCTCAAAATGTTTGACACAGGTTTAACAACATTTAGCTTTTAGTTGTCACAATTTTAGCATATGAATAGCATCAAGTTGTCATAATCCCATAGTAAACCCATGATCAGTGTAAACATGATTAATGAATAGCATAAACAAATAATTAATAGTGATCTTCTATTCCATAAGGGTCTAAGGCCACTTGTGACCATGAGCATGACTAATTTACCAGTTTTACACTCTGCAGAGGTTGTACACTTTCACTATGAGTCGTGATACGCATATGCCCGGGTTTATAACTCCTAAAACACTTCCAAGGTGAGCAAGCATGGTTCACTATGAAGCTTTTCAAAGGTTCATCTAACAAGTTAGGGCCATTAGATTCACTCGGCAAACAGATATAGGAACCCCCTATCGAATGGCACAATTCCATCATGGCTATACACATAAGAGTAGAGGTTGTCCTATACCTGATTCGACAAGCCATTCTTATACCATAAAGGTAACCTCTAACAAGCTAGAAAAGGTCCTCATACTGAGCTAAAGCCAGAGCCATGTAGCCCTCACAGCTGTACTGTAAGTCCCGGATATTCGCTTACACATAACTCCTTAGGGAGAGGAATATGAAGGATTTAGAAAGTAGCTAAACACTCTAGCCCCCTTTTTCCAAGTTGCTAAAAAGTCATATTTTAATGTTTATTGCATATACCATTAGTCAAGTTACAAGATCATGGTTTAGTTAAGCACTAGCAAAGCTACCCAATGCATATCCCATAGGAGACAAGGTATAAGTTCAATTCTAGGAAATCCCTATCAAGGTGACAAATGCAATATGAATTAAATGTATTAAAGTTGATAGGAAACAAGGATGATCCCATGCTATACTTGTCTTTTACACTTGCTTTCCACTCAAGGCAACTGCTCATAGAAATTCTCCAGTCCTCTCTTTTGTAGCTTCCGGCTTCCAGCGCTTACGGACAACTCTTCTTCTATTCGCAGATCGTAGCAACCAAGCATACCAATATACAAGCAAACAAATAGAGACAACTAAGAGCAGTACACCATACTAGACAAAACAACATACTAAAGAGAGCTCGTTACAACGGTCGAGAGAGGGCAATAAACGTAACGGAACTATCATAAAGAAGAAACGACTATAGAACAATTTTATATATTATAAAAGAAACATCTACGAGCTTGATTCATGTTAATTAAAAAAACTATGTGAGTAGCATCAACTCAGGTTACTCAAAACATATTCAATTTCAAAAGTTGAGTTAAAGCTAATTATATTTTATTTATAAAAATATCTCATATCATTTAAGTCTTTTAAACATTTAACTAGAAAGATTAAAAGACATGTGACAAAAATTAAACAAAAGCATCATGTTTTGAAGTTGAACTAAGGATGTTATAAATTAAAAAGGTATTAATGTTGATATTAATCATATTGATAGTGATTTATGAAACACCGATGTATTCTCCTAAGTGGATTTTAATTATAAACCCAGTTGCATAACCATTAAACAAATTAACATTTGACTTATAAAATTCTGAGATATGGGACATGTTAAATGTCATTGCTAACACGTAGCATTGGTCGACACAGACACAACGTCATAAGTAATAACTAGAACAGAGCTACGGTTAAAAGAAAAGACTACCGGGAGTTTTACATTACCAACAAAAAGAAAAGCCTACATGCTTGATTTATTTTAATTGAGCAAAACCATGTGAAGCATATTAATTCAGATTAGGTAAAATATATTTTAATTCTAAAAGCTAGGTTAGACTAATCATATTTGATTCATAAACATCCATGTATCATTTAATCCAATTAAACTTTAAATTTACAAAAAGAAAAGTGCTTGTGAAAACACTAAACGAGTTTAAACTAAGTATAATTAAAACACATTTAAGTTTACAATTAATCATATTAACTTTTATGTAGGAAATATAGAAGTTTAACACCTACATTGCTTTTTAATTAGAAACTAGTTGCATGTGTATTAATCAATTTAGTATTTAACAATATATTGAAAACATGTGATACGGTAAACGTCGCTACTAACTTATAGATCATGTCAAAACAAATCTAACGCAACTTAAACGAAACAAAATGGAACTAAAACGAAGAAACGATGGAGATATTATGAACCAGTGGCAATTCTATAATTACCTCGTCTTCTTCCTCCATCCATCTCACGTGACCTTTCAACAGTAACAAGAGGGAGGGAGCTTGGTTGTAGGGGGATGGGGGAGCCCGACCAATGGTGGCACATGTGAGACATTGGAAATGACATAGAAGAGAAAGGAGGGAAAATCTAATTTACTACCTTAGGAATTCTCAAACTAGGGGCTTCCCTTACGGTAGTTCAGGTGTGCTTTGGCCAAGGGGCTGGTATAAATTTATAGTGAGGAGAACTCCTCACATCTACATGGGCCTTTGAGATTTAGTAGAATTATTACACATGAGCTTTGAGGGTTGTTGGGAAAACGAGATATTTTATTATTTTTAGAATTAATGAATTTTGGGATTAAAATAATTCTAGAAAAGTCCAGAATTGATATTTAAGCCACGAAAAATACTCCAAAAGCTCCGAAAATCTGGGGAAAATTCTCAGAGTCATTTTACAACATGAGGAACCTAAATAAAGTATTTAGAGCTCATCAAAAGATATTTTGGAGCATCTAAAAATTAGATTATGCTCATAGAAAAATAGGAAAAGGTACCAGAAAAAGCCAGAAAAATTCCTTGGAAGTTTTGAGAGGTAGGTTAATGAATGAGAAACTCAAAGGAACGATTTAGAGCAGATGAAGAGGATCTTGGAAAATTCCGAACAAAAAGATTAGGATCGAGAAAGTAGGAATTTGGTTATAGAAAAAGATAGAGACGAGCCGAAGATAGATAAACAACTTACTAAACGCATTTTGAAAATTTTACTCACTCATTACACCATGTCACACAACAAGCAAACATCACATCAAGCAAAACCCATCAAATTAATTTGGAAAAGATTGAAAATCCATTTTTTATAACTAAATTTGCACTACCTTAAATTAAACTTGGGAAATTTTATATCAACATTGAAATTATTTATTTTATTTAGTGTTTTCTCTGCACAACCCAAAATCAGAAATTTTGGGATGTGATAGATTGGCCCAGTGCCCTCTACTCCGTGGGTTGGGGAGTTCTTTGTCCTGATGCGTCATGCCCTGGGTGTGCCCCTACTAAGGGAGTGGCCAATAGTGCCTTGCGTGTATGGAACATGATGGTAGTGTAGCGCTCCTATACTTGTCAAACTCTAACCGCCTGACAGATTCTAGAGTTGGCTTCTGGTCTTGGCTTGGGACGACTATTGGCCCCAAGCCAAGGCTGGGGTGGCTGCTAGGGCTAAGGCTTGTATAGGGCTTCCCATTCATCAAGACTTTCTATGTTCCGGTCAAGCACCTGAGCGATGGTTGCTTCACCTGCTTGAGCTTGTGCTTCTGACATCATGGTCCTCCTTGGGGATGGACATTTATGGGCTGCTGGAACACCCTTTTTCTACCAGAGGGTTCTTGCGAGCGTACCCAATGGGTACACTACTGGGATCTAGCCATGTCTTGACGCCATTGCAATATGGCTATTTTAGTTGCAATATTGATCAATTGCATCTATGTATGGTCGTTGACAAGTGGTTGCATTTGGAATGGTACAATAGGTTCTTGCATCCTTTTGGATGTGGTGTTGCAATATGGTGACCATAAGGCCCATACACTACTACAAAAAGGCAATTCATCGCCGGGACCTTCACCAACGGTTTTGAGATAATCGGTGGTGATACGTATCACTATTGGCTTATGACCTATAGGGCCCCTCCTGGCCGAATAACTGACGGTGATGAACGGTTTCACCGCTGGCTCGGCGTATGATCCGGTGGTGAATAGAATCTCGCTATTCGTCACCGTGTCGTCTACCAAACCAGCGATAGAAGTGTTCTCACTGTCGACTGCTTGTCCCATGTCCGACGCTCGTAGAAACTGAAAGAGATAATAGTTTTTTTACCACCGGTGCCAAAATGGATGTGTGCGCTATAGTAAGATCCGGCGGTGATCACGTTATCACCGTTGGATTACCATATGAACTGGTGCTGAAACAACCATTATTTGAATGGACGCATTGGGTACACTGCTAGGCATGGCTAGAATTGATGTCTAATTCTAGATTCATCACATAACAGAGTTCATCCGATCAAGTATCGCATTATATTTTTTTCATGAGGAATTAAATTAAAAGCCAAGCAGAAGACAGTACTTGTCCACGTCCCTCTATTAAAAGCCAAGCAGAGGAGCCATTGGTGTTGAAATGTTATTGTAACACTACCGTAACGCATGTGCACACCAAACAAATAATTTAATTTGCAAACAAAACAAAGATGGCACACTAGTTTAGCTGAAATAATAACAACATCCATTATTAAGGAAATTAACATGTCTATAGACAAGCAAACAACATTGATCTATTTAAAATGCATGACAGAGAGATACATCAATGCAGTATTATTTATTGTCCTACTAATGAATCCAAGAACAAGGGAACATAAGGAAGATAGTATGGTCTATAGATGAACTCTTTTTTAGCGGTACGTCTACCAAACCAAAAGACATGGGCAGGGATGACATGAACTTTTTTGTGGTCCATGTCATATGCAATGATTGTTCCATCCTCCCTAGCAAAGAAAATTAAATTCTATTCTGGGTGAACTATGATCACTATGTCCTCGACAACAAAATTTGGGTAACCAAATCTAATATTAATCCTTCCAAACAGGATCCGCATGTTGACCATATGCTTCAGTGTCCAATTATTAGTATCATAGTCTTCGAGGATACAGATTGAAAGCTTGGAATCATTGGGACTAGCAACAGTACATACACACAAGTGACCCTGAGCTTGATGCCTAGAGTGTTGAAGACCACTAGGCCTATTAATTTTCCTCCATGTGTTTACCTCCATATCCATAGCAAGTATCATAGAATACTGCCCAGAGTGCCCCATAATGTGCAGACAACTGTTAAGAAACATAGTTGGTTGTCTGTAAAATGTCACATCAGTATGCTCATCCCATTCAGATTCCTTATAAATCTATGTTGTAGTTTGAGATGAGTAGATCTCCACACCTGCGCACACAGTGTCGACATCCACATATTCAATCACATGGAAGTGCGAGGAGGAGGCTGTCGGATCAAATGCCAAGCGAGCCTCACCAATAGCATGACCAACATCATGGGTGCTAGGCGGCAGAATTTTAAACTTCTAGGTCATTGGATTGTAGAAGACCTAGCGGTATCCATCAGCCCTAAGGCACTAGCATAGGTTGAGGTCATTGCAGCAATCTAAGATAGCTACATTATCAATGTTGAAGGGCAATAATTTCAAGGGGGATGTACACCAGGGACGATGCTGGTGAACTTTCGATTGCCGTTCTCACTGTCGTAGAAGAAGTTGGCCATAGTCTAGGGTAGATTCTTATGGTTGTTGGGGTCTGAGATGAGGTTTCTCTACGAGTGATAGACACATTTGTAGCAGAACAAGGAGTGGATGGGGAGGTAGCGGAGGATCTCAAAAATGACATCCTTTGTGAGGCTAGCCAGTGTGTTCCTCTTGTCAGGGGCCTGAGCTTCCTTAGTATTGAGATCACTGAAGGGGAAATTATCCTCTGTGAGAGCTTCCTCAGTATTGAGATCACTGAAGGGGAAAATAATTCAATAAAGATCCATCAATGAAGTCCACAACTGATACCAAAGTGCAACTTTAACAACCATTAACAATTTTCATGGTACGACCTCATCTAAATATAGAGTAGCACCACATGGATATATATAACTCATACTAGAGTAGCAGTTAATGGAGCTATAACCATTACAATTCTAGCTAAATCTAGTCTAACCATCACACTTATAATTAGTACACGAGCTCAGAGCTTCTTTCATAGGAGACAGACAAAGATTAAGAGGACTACAATTACAACAGTGTTGAAGGAGAAAGTGGGTTGAACAGCTATTGGGTTTTGAAGATAGAAGTCATCATCATGAGCTAAGGGTGGATTTGAGTTGGTTCTTGACTTGAAGGTAGCAATTCCTTCTTCATAGGAGTTATACTTTTTATAACAAGCACCACGAAACCTATGAACTTTTTCCTGGCAGTCAGGCCAGTTGTAGTAAACTCCTGGCTCAACGCCATTGAACACAACATAGCATGGACGACTCATCTCAAATGTGCACAACCCAAATAGTCTACCTCACTTTTCACAAGTAGAATGTCAGTGAACAAGTGATAGTGATCATCATTGGCATCTGTAGCAAAAAGACAGCTTAAATATTAGTGGCCTTAGTCATGTGAATGATGGACACAAAGCATCGATTTGCTTTCGATGCCTTCCTCTTGTTTGGAACCAAATGGATAACTATAACTTGGTTGTCAACAAGGAGAAGACACAGAAAGCAAACATATGAGCTACATCCTAATACATCCAATAGACATGTAGACATTATTGGCATAGAAATGTGGCCTTAGATATGTTATAAGTTCAAAATAGGTATAATCAAGCAAGCACTTGACAATTAACAGGCCTAGTTGCACACAGTCATTTACAGTAAGAACACTGAACATATGCATAAAACCAAGACATCAATAGAAAATCAACCAGTGCCACCTCCTAGTTCTTTTCATCATCATTGGCCTAAGTAGATTTCCAATGCTAGAATGTTTGTTGTATACCTCATGTTCAAGTAAGGACCAAAATAGTAAAATGAATAGGAAAAGGCGTGAAAGGAGACATGCAGATCAGATCTGTCACCTCTGCCGTAGCACACAATGGACACAGATGCCAATGCCACCACGCTCCACCAGGAAGCCCCACTGCCTAGCCTCCAAAAGAACACCTGAGCCACCACAGCACACCGGGGATCCTCTACTGCCTTCAATCTCGTCCGCAGCCTTCAATCGCTAGGGTTCATCAAAGAGAAGGGGAATGGGGAATTAATGGGTGATGGTGGCCTGGTTGTAACGGATATCTACTGATAGTGGGCCACTAGGGGCTCAAAAGGGGCAAAAAAATGTACAAAATGGCATAAATTTTTGTCACACTAGAGGCTCGAACCGGACACCTCAGGCTTCACATGCTCATTACTTGACCAATGTGATAGACCAGTGAGTTTGTTACAGCAGCTATTTTAATTGGGAAAATGCAGCAATGATCAATGGCACTGGTTCATGGTTTAGGTCCATCGGCGTATGAAACTATGTACATGTGCGCAATGATCTGACAGTGTCCACAGATTTTTTCTCTTGATTGGGCCATTCACCCATTTTTTCATTATTAAGAGGATAGATGGTGTCCACAGTAGTAACCTAAAATATTATTATTGAAATTTTAATATTATTTATATGATTCAGAGCAGAGTTCACAAGCAAGCTACTCCCCATCGGCAGCAGCGACGACGGCGGCGCTTCTCTTCCACGCCTCCTCTTCTTGCCTTTATCTCTCTCACGATCACAACCGTGAGAGGTGTAGCAGGGAAGGTAAAACACCTCACTGAGATGCTAGTGGAAGTTTTGTGAGGTGTTGTCTCATTCTTAGCTTGCACTGCTTGTCTCCAGACTCAACTCTAGGATGTACCTATACTAGATAGGTCTTTATTATTATACATCCAGTAGTCTTCTATAGATCTTTGTTATTGTACAACTATGGAATATAACAAAGTTATCAATGAAATTGCTATGATGATTATTACTGTGTTGTTTATATATAGTTTTTGCCTTATAGAACAATTAAGAACTGAATGGCTGTGACGTGAGCGGTTTACGTAAATTGTCATATCATACAGTGTACTTCTGGGTAAATCTATTTGGGTTATACCCCATGCACTCTGACTTCCCATGTATGAGTCCTTTGGTCCGCTAGATATTGCACATCATTAAGTATTGTTATAGATGAGGATGAAATGTGGCAGGGAATCGAAAGTGCCAGGGAATCAAATGTGATAGGGAATCAAATGTGGCATCGTGTTCACTGCTTCGTCGCCCGTGACTCACGTGGGGTGGCCGCTGATGTCACGGACCTTGACTGTTGCCTTCCCTGCAAGTGCTTGAGGTGGGGCTATTTAAGCCAAGGTAAGGAGAGCATCTCTAGCAAACTCCAATCCTTCTTCCTCCCTTTGCATCAGAAAAATGAGAGAAAACACCTTGAGTTGCACGTGGTAGTCTCTCGTCACCATGGGCTCCCTCCTGGTCCGCCTCTTATCCTCATCAGAAGTTTGCACCATCGTGAGATGCATTGTACTAATGCCAACTTCCGATGAGGATAAGAGGACGTCCATGAGCATATCTCATGAAGCTGTTGTGAGCTGTGCCAAACAAGTCACCCGTTGCCATGGGCTCCCTCATCATGCATCGACTCTAGCACCGCTAGGAGAAGACCTTCAAGATCATAGCTTCTTCCACCAACACCTATGCACGGCCATATGTCTAGTCGTCCTAGGTGTTAGTGGAAGTTTCATGAAGATAGGGAGGAAAGCATGCTACCATGGTGCTCTATGACGACGAAGCATCCACCATACCTGAGTGCCTCCATGCATGTAAGGTCCTCCTCCAACCCGTGGTGGACCTCAGCAAGTGGGGCAGTCCATGGGGTTCTAAAAACATCATAAACCCATGCCCCATGCGGCCCCCGTGTATCGATTCGATGACTTGGGCCTTATTTGGATGTAGTCGGATTTGTGTCAACCCGTATGTGTTGGGGTGGATTGGAGTGGAACTTAAACTAAATTCCACCCCAATACACCCTAACACATGTGGATTGAGATGAATCTAACAACATCCAGAGAAGGCCTAGCTTGGTCGTCCATCGACATTGGGTGATTCTCTCTCGTGTGAAGTAATTAGATGAGGGAATAGGTGTCCTATGTAGTCGGGTATGGGTAAACCCCATACTTGAGAGGTCTTTGTTATTGTACATCTGGAAGTATTCGATAGGTCTTTGTTATTGTACACATATCGAAAGTAATAGAGTTTATCAATAAAAAGTTCATTTAAAACTTTATTGTTGTATGTTCGACTACATTAGATCAAATGACATTGGTTTTCAAAGTAACTAACGGTGGTATGTTTATGTAAACAACTGTATCAAACGGTGGACATGTGTGCTATTAGATCAAACAACATTGGTTCGCTTATTAGTACGTAATGGTACATGTGCAAGGGAATCTGAACCGTATTGTGTCCTCCGCTCCATCGCTCTGTAATAGCGATATATTAACCACTATGATCTCGTACGCAACTCTGCTTGTATTCCTTCCTTCCTGGAGCTCTCCCCACTCCCACAACAGATCTAAAATCGCTAGGAACATGCGGTTGCCTTCTCCAAACCTACTTATCTCTTAGCCACCACCATGGTGTAGGGTGAGCCTTTGGTGAAGCACGCACAGGAGGGGGATGAAGCCGTGCTTGTGGTGAAGGAGGATGACACCATGCTCGTGGTGAAGGAGGATGCCATGCTAGTGGTGAATCAAGATGAAGCTCCGACGGACCCCTTTGGAGATAGAGATGATTGGGCTATTGGCATCATGAGTAAGGCTTTCTTGAAGATCAGGCATGTGCTATAGAACACCAATCTAGGCACCCTCAACCCACCTCGGGAGGAAAAGGTGAGCAGTTATGTCTTCATTTTTACCAACTTGCCGATGTCCTAGAAGAACTGCCAGCCTACCTAAACAAGAGTCAAGCAAACAATGCACAGTACATCCTCGCCTGCTACTAGAGCCGGATAGATGGCTTTGACACTAGCATCGTGATGTAGGGAATCAGTACTATCGACAACACTGAGAAGCACTGGCGCAACCTAGTTCGTGTTGATGCTGAGCAGGTGGCCAACTACATCGCTACTAACGAGGACGACGACGTTGATATCAATGATGAGGATGAGGACGAGGATGGTGATTCTAACGATGAGGAGTAGAGGTGATTTGTTATTTGTTCAATGAGTGTCAATGGTGAATCATGAGACAGAGTGAGACTACTTAATTGTCATGCTACTTTGTGGTACTATGTATTCAATTGCTTAGTAATGTATTATCGTACTACTTTGTGGCACTGGTTTCCTCCTTAACTTTGCATGATTTATATGCACGAGTGTATAATATGGTACATGTGCGCTATTAGGTCAAACGGCACTGGTTCCTATAGTAAATAACTGTGATTTGATTTGGAAGTTCGTCGTATAATGTGAGGGTATTTGAATCTTCCCCATGGACTTCGATTTCCAATGTACGCATGCACGTGTCATTTGGTTCATTAGGTATTGCGCGTCATTAAGTCCTGTTTAAGATGAGGATGAAATGTGACAGGGAATCAAATGTGCTAGGGAATCTGGACCACATCATGTTCTGCGCCGAGTCACCCTGTGACTCGCGTGGGTGTCTGCACAAGTCACCCACCTTGATTGTTGCCTTCCTTGCTCGCGTCTTGAGTTGGGGGTTGGGCTATTTAAGCAAAGGTAAGGGGATCCTCTCTAGCAAACTCCAATCCTTGTGCCTCCTAGAAAAAACAGAGAAAACCTAGAGTTGCACGTAGTCTCACGTCACCATGGCCTCCCTCGTCTTGTATCGGCTCCAACGCCACTAGGTGAAGGCCTTCAAGATTAGCTTCCACCATGACCTACACGCAGCTATATGTCCATTCATCCTGGGTGTTAGTGGAAGTTTTGTGAAGATTGAGAAGAATATAGCCATCGAATGGCCCTCTGCCGGGACACCGGTTGTAGCATTACAGCTAGAGCACCAGCGGTGGACCTTAGTGACTAGGGTATTTTGTAATGGTGTTCCTCTCTTCCCCATGGTTTCATATGTAGGTTGGTCTCCTCACGGGGCTCCTCCTCTCGGGGCTCCTCCTCACGGGGCTCCTTCTCCACACCAGATTTCATCGGGTACGCGACAGAGAGCGCTTGAAGGGGTTCTAGTGTTCGCTTGGTACAAGATGACTAGTTTCTCGTGCACAAGCACAAGCTGCATTTGGGTATGGGTTAGCCCCATATTTGTTAGGTCTTTGTAATTGTACATCTATTGTTTGATAGGTCTTTATTATTGTAAACTTGTTTAATGTAATGGAGTTTATCAATAAAGAGTTGCTTGCATCACTTTATTATTGTGTAATGTTCGTTTCATTTGAGTTCTCATAATACTGTGTACATGTGCGCTATTTCATCAAGCGATAAGGGTTGCCAATGTAAATAAAGGTTATCTGTTTAGTACCATAGGTGCATCATACAATATACATGTGCGTAATTAGATCAATGGTACTTGGATGCCCTCCTGCTGGCACTCTACCGTATCTGCCATGTTGTTGTCCATACGCCTTCTATATTTCTTATATTGATATTATTTGTGTTTATTAGTGGAGATACTTGAATAGCTTGTATTAAGAAGTTGGAAATTAGGGATGACGTGGTAATTAATGAGAGATGACATGAATAGTTAGTGGGATCATAGATGATATGGATCGCATGCATGTCGTGGTTGTTGTCTAATTACTCCTTCATATTCATCGTTTCATATTTTGTTCACTCGTATGATCCAGTGCACGTGCCATGATGCCTCAGACTGACTTGTCATAATGAAGATGTTGGCACCTAACTACGACATGTCATGCGGTCATACGTGTCAAAGGCGCACAAATGGAACGTTCCAGACAACAATAAAAAATAGAGATGTTCAAAGTTCAAACTTAAAGTACTTATCTATAGTAGTATGAACACTTTTTGTACAGGACGATGCAGCGACAGGTTACGATCCAACTACTCACAGGGAGCATTAAGAATGATGTCTCGTACATACACCAACGCCGAGACGGCCTCGCTCGTGGGCTAAAAATAGACGACGAGCTCCTCTTGCTCGGGAAAGGACGAGCATGGCAGGAACTCTGGCTCCAGCCCACATAGGCCCCCACAACAAAGTTGGGCGGTGGCCAAGGCCCCAGCAGCCCCTTGGCAAATGCCATAGTTGGTCACCTCAATGACCCATGTCGGCAAGGTGTGGAGACAATCCTCCACGGTCACGCCAGTAGGCGCCACCACACAGACGGCGGTGATTGCTACCTCATTAAGGTCATTAAAGCGGCGCCTAATTTCCGTCGACAACCGGACGGTGACACGGGCGTTGTTGTTGGCATCATGATGAAGGAGGATCACCTCCATTGTCTGTTGGACCAAGTCATCATTGGCCTGATGCAACTCTGTCGTCTACCGAACTAGGTCATCATTGGCCCGATGCAACTCTACCACCTCACCATGCGTAGTGTTCAGCTACTCCTCGAAGCCTGAAAAAGGTGATAAGAAAACCTACAACTGAGCACATGAGGTCAAACGAAGTGAAAAAGCAAGATCGTGGCAAATGCCTTACCAGCGAGCCGCGCCTAGGCCTCGGCAGCCGCAGCCTCCGCCGTGGCCGTTTTGCGTTCCGACGAAAAAAGCGCCATCTCCATGGCGTTAAGGCACATCTATAGCTGGTTTGCCTCCTAGCTCTCCTCCCCGAGGGTGGATTGGGGCATCCGTTGTGGTGACGCCGAGGTACCTACCACATCAGCGGGGATGCATGGTGCCCGATGCGACATGGAGATAGCACTATACAAAGGGAAAGCATCAAGACCACTAGAGTTAGATGAAATGCAAGATCCGTACTTGCCCATACTCCTGTTGCCTCAAGTCACAAAGGAGGGGAGGACCTCCAAACGCCCACTTCTCCCTCAAGTATTCCCTTAGGCTCTTCTGTCGCTCCACCATTGGAGATTTGGAAGATGGGGTTTCTTGGTGGAGTGTCGAATGAATTAGAAGATAACGAGAAGGAAGGTAACTCTAACGAATTTAGAAATGAATCCTACTTGCTTCCCCTTCTTAGTCTTTGCTTTTATAGAAGGACAGGTGTACTATATGGTGCAGTTTTCTAGTGGGAGGCGTATCATCCGGTCATGAATTGCACTGTTGCACTTGATCTTGGACGTTGAACACGATCTGGATGGCTTAGCCCAAAACAACATGGTTTGGTTCCTAGTGGGCCCCACGCCAAGGCCACGTCGGCCAGTTGTGGTTCCTGAGGCACCGCTCTAACGCTACCCATCATTTCACATTGAAGCGGAGGGCCACTCCCGTTATTAAAACACCCAGTACCTGTCGACGAAATATGGTCGGCAGTCTACCTAGGGGTATGCCCAAGGTAGTAGATTATCGGCAGACAGATGCGCAAGCCCCAAACAAGACGGTGACGCAAGACAGACACGAGGTTTTATCCAGGTTCGGCCGCCAATAAGGCGTAATACCTACGTCCTGCGTCTGATTTGTATTGCTGTATGTCAATGAGAGATATTTTTTAGAGGGGTCCCCTGCCCGCCTTATATAGTCCGGGGGGCAGGGTTACAGATCTGGAAACTAATCCTAGTCAGTTACAATTGCCATATGTGGCCAGATAAGGATTCCTATTCTAACCGACCAGGATCCTGCTTGGTCGCCAAATCCATCTTTTCCTTGTGCGGGACTCCGATCAGGTTGACTGAGCCGCACGTCGTCTTTCGGGTGGACTGAACCCATCGATCCGGGCCAGCCCAAGCTTAGCCGTAAGGGTATAGGGGTTAATACCCCCACAGCTAGTCCCCGAGCATCATGTATTATGCTGCGACACACCATTTTAACCTTCTCCGACAAGCGAGGCTTGAATCCTTGACGCCTCCGACCACCGTCATCACCGGAGAAGTAGGTTGTCCGAAAAATGTATGGTGCTCTTAAGAAAAAAGAAAAAGATTTCTGTCCTGAGAAGTGTGCCCACTTGTATTTCTGAAAAGAAATGTAAGTGGTCTTGAAGCATAGCGTCCTTGAACATCAGAAGCGTAGGGGTCGAAAAACAAACACATTCATCGCAAGGTGAAGTGTGCCCACTTAGTCCCCGAGCCTGGTAGTAGGTGACGTAGGCACGTGGTGCCAGGGTCTAAAAAAGAATTCATAGTTTAGTTGAAAACCGAATTGCCGTACAGGCAAAACATGATGCACCGGCAGGTGCATCGTACCGACGTAGTCCCCGAGCTTGCTGGAAGGCAAAGTATGAGCCTTGTAGCAAGGTCTAAAGAAATGTCTCTTAACTGTATGTGAGTACAAATCACATGTAGCCAAGGAAAAACACTATTCAAGCAGTGGTCGGGGCAGTCCCCGAGCATATTAATAATCCTTATAACCATTCAAAATACAAACACATTCACCGCAAGGTGAAGTGTGCCCACTTAGCCCCCGAGCCTGGTAGTAGGTGACGTAGGCACGTGGTGCCAGGGTCTTAAAAAAGAAATTCAGCTGAAGTTAAGAATCCAATTGCCGTACAGGCCAAACAAGATACACCGGCAGGTGCATCGTACCGACGTAGTCCCCGAGCTTGCTGGAAGGCGAAGTATGAGCCTTGTAGCAAGGTCCAAATAAATGTCTCTCAACTGTATGTGAGTATAAATCACATGTAGCCGAGGAGAGCAAAACTCCAAGAAGTGGTCGGGAGGGTCCCCGAGCACAGCGGTGGTCGTAGCAGTTCCTGAGTATAGTAATGGTCGGAGCAGTCCCCGGGCACAACCGTGGTCGGAGCAGTCCCCGGGCACAACCGTGGTCGGAGCAGCCCTCGAGCAAAAAAGTGGTCTGGTCAGTACCCGAGCACCGTAGTGGTCTGGGCAGTCCCCGAGCACAGTAGTAGTCAAGGCAAATCCACGATCGCGTGCGCTGCTTGTACTTTTACTTGGTGTATTTATTTTTCTCTACTCTCTGCCAAGTCTAGTCTGTCCAGTCTGACACGTCTGGTCAAAAAAGCAAATAGGTATAGTACGTCATTCTGTCTTCTTATTGTTTTCTGGCAAACAGTCGGTTGACACCTGTATTGAGGTGTGTCAGTGTGGGCCCTCTTACACCATCAACGAAGAGGCGCGTACACTGTTAACGAAGGAGCGCGTTTATTGGCGCAGATTTCGGGGTTGTGTGAACAACCGTCCGCAGCGCGTGCGCACGACCCCCAACATTCTCGGGCGGACGAAACGACGGTGCTCTTTGTTTTATATAATACAGATCTGGTAAGTTACTCATACCATTCCCCATTGTCATCCGCCGCCGCAACCTTCTTCTTCATCTTGCCAAACCCTATTCCTCCGATAAACAGCGCCAAAAATCCCCTTGCCACCGCATCCACCCCCCTAGAAAGGACAGAGTAATGGCGAGGAGAGACGCCCAGAAGAAAGGCGGAATCATGGCGAAGGAGTGGTGGAAGTCTCGGAGCAACGAGCAGACCATCGAGGACCTCGTCGCCATGGGAGTGCTTCACAACAAAGCACTTGCGGGATGGCGCGCACCGGAAGGAGAGAGCTTCCCCGATCCTCAACCAGGTGAAATTGTTGTCTTTGAAGATTTCTTCAAACGGGGTTTTGGGATTCCAGTGCACCCTTTCCTTCAGGGTCTCTGCTTGTACTACGAGATTGGGATTTGCAATCTGCATCCCAACTCGATTCTTCTCGTCTCTACCTTCATCCATCTCTGCGAGGCGTATGGTGGCTTCCAGCCCCATTTCGACCTCTTTCGCCACCTATTCTGTCTTCGCAAGAAAGGGAGCGGTGGCTCGAAGATCGCCGGAGGCGTTTACCTGAACCTGCGTGACGGCATGAAGGCTCAGTACCTGCACTGCCCCTAGAACACCTCCTTGGACGAGTGGTACAAGAAGTGGTTCTACATCCGTGAAGAGCCGAACACCATCACTCTTTGCGATGTGGGACTGATTCCAGAGAAGAAAAGCAGCTGGTCGGAGAGGCCCGAGAACTTGGAGCAAATCGCCGAACTGCTCGGGATGATTCCGTGGGGAAGGCTTGATGGCCCGAGCGTGGTCGGTAACTTCATCAGCCGAAGAATCCAACCCTGCCAGAAAAGGATTCATCCTGGCTTCGAGTACCAAGGAGGCGCTGATCCGACGAGGACCAGGAAAGAGCCGCTCGACAAGATGGAAATCAAGGCCAGGATTGGAGAGCTGTTCAACCTGGCCGATCCCAATTATGTTGCACTGAACGCCATCGAACACGCCTTCAAGCTGGCTCGCCCTCCCCCAAAGGTAAATGACGCCCCCTTTTAACTTTTTAGTCATGTTGCATCAATAAAATAACTGTCTTTTCCTTCATTTTGTGTCTCAGTGTAATGGCCGTGACCGGGCAGGAGTGTTTGTGTCGCCTCCCCCCGGTGTAGAATGGCCGCAAGCTACTGGGCCAGCTGCCCAGACCAGCGCCAGGACCGACGACGTTCACTGGGCGGTGCTCGAGACGGTAGAAGACGCCTCGACCAGAGCCGCTGGCAAGCGTCCGGCTGCCAGCAAACGGCGTCAAGCCATCTTCCCCCTGTCTGAGGACGAAGCAGAGGATGCGGACATCTTCCGGCTCGTCCCCCGAAAGAGGAGAAGGCAGGTGGGGCCGTCGGAGCAGGGTGGCTCCTCTGTGCCAGCAGTAGTCACAGCACCGACCACTGCAACGCAGAGCACAGACGAAGGGAACATGCCGCATCATACTCCGACGCCCGCGCCGGAGGTTGAACAAGTCCCGGTGGGAACTGCCGAGCAAGCGGAGCAGGGGCGGTCGAGGAGACGTTCCTTCGCCACATCCTTCCGCAAGTCGAAACTGTAAGTATCTATATTTTTTTTGTAAGCTTTGCATTTTGTACTGGATGCTATTACCGTCTGAATTTGTCTCTGAATTCAATAGATCTCAGTCCACCGAAAGCCCCGACCAGCTAGCTGGGTGCGGGACGTCCTTACCAACAACGGTGGGACAAACTGCTCAGCAACCAGCCGTGGAGGAGCACATGGCAGGAACCCCGCCTGGGCCTCAGCAGGCGGACGACCAGACGCCAGTCCCCGAGCAGAATACAAGTGCTCCAAGCACGAACCCTGATGAGGCGGATACCACGGCACCGAGGGAGCTGGATCTAGCCGAGGGGCAGCAGCCAGAAGTTGCCCGGAACATGGTTGCCGACGCGACGGCTCGTGGGAAAGCCCTGGTGGTCATGGAGTCTGCGAACTCCGAACCAGTGCCGCCTCCCGAGCAGGAGGCTGAAGAGGACGAAGTGGAAGAAGTCCTGGGCCGTCCTCAAGATAGGCGACAACATGTATATGTGTCGCGCTATCGGAACGACGAATGGGTCATGCACGAGGAAATTCCGGAGGTCGAAGAGACCTTAAGAGTCGAACGGGCGGCCAAGCGTCTGGTGACTGAAGTCCAGGTACATTTGCCTTTAGTCCTTGACCCTGTTGTGTAGTCGAACTGTCTGACGTAGCTTGTCTGTATGCAGGACTTGATGAAAACTGCAAGATACCGAAAAAGGTGCTTCGACCAGATAGAAGGAATCGCGACGGCCAATAAGGAGCTGACGGCGGAAGTGGAACGCTTACGGCGCCAACTTGACGCCGCCGACCAGGAGAGGACAGACCGAGAAGCACAGAACCAAAACCTGGTCGGCCAGCTCAATATCAAAGAGCGGGAGAGAACAAGTAAGTTTTCACCATATCATAGCAAGTGCAGGACTTGTGTTATTGTGTTCTTGGCAGTAATAGCTGTAATACAGGTTTAGAAGCTGAAGTAACCCGCCTCCAGGGGGAGAACAGCCATGCACTTGCCGAATGTGGTCGCCTGAAGGAGGACAACGAGAAACTGGCACGCCGCCAGTCGGAACTCCAAGACCACACTAACAAAATGAAAGACGACCTGAAAAGTAAGCACTCCAGACCACCTTTCTCATTCAATTGCCCACATTGCCTTGTCGTGTCATCACGTTTGATGTCTTGTACTGTTTTCAGTTTTGAAAGTCAATGCCAAGAGGCACCTTGAGGCCGTGATCAAGGAGCGTGACGACTGGAAGGCACAATGCCTAAAGGCCACCGAGGATCGGGATACGTGGAGCAAGCGGTGCCAAGAAATAGCAACTGGCATTGTGCCCGTCCTCGACCTTATCGACCCGGCGCTCACAGAGGAAGAGCTAAGGACGCCTCAGCTCGGACTGGTCGAGAGATGCAAGCAAGCATGGGGATGGTTCCAAGACTTCGTGAAGGAGGCGGGTGAGTACACGGGTGCCCATGTGCTAAGCATGGTGCGTGCTCACTACCCCCTGATCGATCTCAAACGCTTGGAGGCTGGGTACCCGAAGGAGATAGACCCAGACAAGGCCGAAGAGCTTCGGACGGCCCAGCTGGACTTGTCGTCAAGGATAATTGGCGATATTAACCTGTGCGGAGGTGGGGCAGCACCTGTGCAGGGTATGCCATCGACAAGCCAGCTGGAAATGCCATCAGCTGCAAGCCAACCAACGAAGCCTGCGGTCTCGACCAGCCAGGCACCGGCGGGGCCATCCCCTTCAGCTTGACTAGCTCTAGAGTCCCCAAGACTCGAGTAGGGTATCAGAGGCGGCGAGCAGTAAATGCCATGCGCCCCGACCAGCCAATGTAATAGGCTTAGAGCTGTAGAAGGAGGACATAGTTGTGTTATTGTAAACTTGAGCCTTTTCAGGCAAGCTTGTAATAACGTAACTGTATATCATTATAAGCTTGTTTGTTTTATACAAAACGCACTTTAAGATTGAAAATTTTTTTTTGCTGGTGTAACTAAGTGGGAACGTGTTAACGTTCTGTTTAGTTGTACCGTTTTGCTCGACACGTCATCCTGAAAAGTTTGTGCGGCCCTAGTCTGGCATGTGGTCGGAGTATGAGGTACTATGACCTGTGCATACGTGGACGCAGACAAGTCAAACCAGGGGGGACCTGCCGATCACCCGCAACGTAGAGAGCAGATCCCGTGCACGTGTTGGGAGGAACCGGAGACAGGGCCTGCTCCGGAAACCGTAGAAGGGGTGGTGGTCGGCTTGTACTGGCTTAGGTTAGAATAGCCATAAAATTCGGAGTGACACATTAGAGTGGTCGGAGAAATCATAATTGCTTTATTAAAGTAAATCGAAAATGTAAGTAGAGTACATATCTCAGTAGTTAAGCATAGAAACGTCTAAGCTTGTCGATGTGCCACGAGTTTGGTACGTCCGTGCCGTCCAGGTGAGCTAACCTGTAAGACGTTGGACGTGTGACTTCCTTGATCATGAAGGGTCCCTCCCATGGAGTTGCGAGTTTGTGGACGCCAGCCTGGTTCGTCTTCCACTTCAGGACTAAGTCCCCGACCACGAAGAAACGCTCTTTAACGTGCTTGTTGTAGTACCTGCGCAAAACAGCAAGGTATTTGGCCGTGCGTACGCAGGAATCAAGCCTTTTCTCTTCTGCGCTGTTGACTTCTAGCTCCCGTACTTCGTCGACCTTGCCTTCGTCGAAGTTCTCTATCCGTGCTGATCTGAAAGCTATATCTGGTGGAAGGACTGCCTCAGCGCCGTAGACCATAAAGTATGGTGAGACGCCGGTGTTACGACTGGGCTGAGTCCGGAGGCCCCAGACAACGGCTGGTAACTCCTTGAGCCATCTTCCAGGAGCTTTATCATTTTCTCTGTACATCCTCTTCTTCAATGCGTCCAAGATCATGCCATTTGCCCGCTCGACTTGTCCATTAGCTCTAGGATGCGCCACCGAGACGTATTTTACAACTATGCTCCTTTCATCGCAGAAGTCCCAAAAAGCGTTCCCGGTGAACTGAGTACCCAGATCAGTAATGATGCTGTTGGGCACGCCGAAATGGTGGATGACCTGGTCGAGGAATGTGACAGCTCTCTCTGAGGATGCCTGTACCAGAGGCATGTATTCTATCCACTTAGAAAACTTATCAATCAGCACGAAGACGCATGTAAATTTCCCAGGGGCTGGTTTGAAAGGCCCGATCATGTCCAGTCCCCAACATGCGAAGGGCCAAGAGGCTGGAATCGTCTGGATCTCGTGTGCTGGTACATGAATTCTCTTGGAGAAGAACTGACAACCCTCACAGCGGCGGACTAGCTTCTCTGCGTCGGCCACTGCTGACGGCCAATAGAACCCTGCTCGGAAAGCCTTACCGACCAGTGTTCTTGAGGCCGCGTGGTTGCCACAGGAACCAGAGTGGATTTGGTCTAGGAGATGCTCACCTTCCTCCTGGGTTATACACTTCATCAAGATTTCCTCCTTAGCGTTTTTGCGCCATAACTTGCCATCGACGAGCAGATACTGCTTACTACGACGCATCAGGCGCTCATTTTCTGTTCGATCGATATAACCGCTACCATCTGTCAAGTACTTGATAAAAGGCGTTCTCCAGTCCGGCTCTTGAGTGGTCGGAAGCGGCTCGGTTGTGCTCGGCACCGGAACCGTAGCCACTAATTGCTGGTCTGAAACTTTGTCGGTCGTTGAATCTTCGTCTTCAATGGAAGGCGTGAGCAGGTCTTGGACGAATACGCCATGTGGGATTTTGGCTTGGGATGATCCTATCTTTGACAACGCATCCGCTGCCTGGTTCTTGTCCCGGACCACATGTATGTACTCGATGCCATAGAACCTGCCTTCCAGCTTTCTTATCGATTTGCAATATGCGTCCATCTTTTCACTGGTCGTGTCCCAGTCCTTGTTGAGTTGGTTGATGACCAGAGCCGAATCTCCGTAGACATAGAGACGTTTAACTCCAAGCTCGACCGCGATGCGTAGACCATGCAGGCATGCCTCATACTCGGCGGCATTATTAGATGCCGGGAAATAAATCCTGAGGACGTACCGGAGCTGCTCCTTGGATGGTGACACGAAAAGAACTCCTGCTCCCGCACCGTCAATGTTGAGAGAACCGTCGAAGTACATCGTCCAATATTCATCGGATCCCGGAGAGGCAGGCGTGCTTAAGTCTGTCCACTCGACGATGAAATCGACGAGTGCCTGAGACTTGATTGTAGTACGGCTTGCAAATTCCAAGGAGAGGGGGCATAGCTCCATTGCCCATTTGACGATGCGCCCGTTCGCATCCTTATTGCGGATGATGTCCCCCAAAGGATACTCGGTCACGACCACCACACGATATCCGTCGAAGTAATGTCTCAACTTTCGGGATGTTATCAGTATGGCGTAGAGCAGTTTCTGAATCTGTGGGTACCTGGTCTTGGATTCGTTGAGTACCTCACTAATGAAATAAATTGGCCGCTGTACCTTGTAGGCGTGGCCCGGCTCGTCACGCTCGACCACCATTGAAGTGGAAACCACCCGATCGGTTGCCGCAATGTAAAGTAGGAGAGTTTCGTCTTCTCTGGGAGCAGTAAGTACCGGAGGTGACGTGAGGTATTGTTTTAGCTGCGTGAAGGCAGCGTCTGCTTCCTCCGACCACTCAAACTTCTCGGACGCTTTGAGCAGTTTGAAGAACGGTAGGCCTTTTTCTCCTAATCTTGATATGAAACGGCTTAGAGCAGCCATGCAGCCGGTAAGCTTCTAGACATCCTTCACCTTTTTTGGGGGCTTCATGTCTAAGACGGCTTTGACTTTCTCCGGGTTAGGGCGTATGCCGTCGTAACTGACGACGTTGCCGAGCAATATGCCAGAAGGGACACCAAAGATGCACTTCTTTGGGTTTAATTTCCATTTGAACGTATTAAGGGCTGCGAAGGTGCGTTCCAGATTGTCAACAAGGGTATGAGCTTCCTTGGTTTTGACAACTACATCGTCGACGTAAGCCTCGACGAGGCCGTCTTTTATCTCGTCGTTGAGGCAGGCCTGTATAGCGCGTTGGTAGGTAGCACCGGCGTTTTTGAGCCCAAACGACATAGTCGTGTAGCAGTAGGCGCCGAAAGGCGTGATGAAAGATGTCTTGATCTGGTCGTCCTTTTTGAGAGCGATCTGGTGATAACCAGAGTAGCAATCGAGAAAGGAAAGCAGCTCGCAACCGGCGGTTGAATCTACGACCTCGTCTATGCGAGGTAAGCCAAAGGGGTCCTTAGGGCAGTGTTTGTTGAGATCAGTGTAATCAACGCACATTCTCCATTCATTATTCTTTTTGCGTACAAGAACCGGGTTGGCTAACCATTCCGGATGATACACTTCTTTAATAAATCCGGCTGCCAAAAGCCGTGTAACTTCTACCCTAATCGCCTCCTTTTTGTCGCGAGCGAACCGTCGTAGCTTCTGCTTGATTGGTTTGGCTTTGCTGTTGACATTTAAGGAGTGCTCAATCAAGTCCCGAGGTACACCGGGCATGTCGGAAGGTTTCCATGCAAACACATCCACGTTGCCCCTCAAGAACCTGACGAGCGCGTCTTCCTATTTGGGATCCAGGTTGGCCCCGATGAGGGCCGTTTTGCTGGGATCGCCCTCGACCAGCTGGATCGTCTTGTGCTCCTTGGATCTGATGTTCTTGCGCGGAGCCTCGAGCTCTGGGATCTCCAGGTGGTCGGCCGGGGTCTTCTTAGCGTCGAGCATGGTCTCGGCCATGCGAATAGAGAGGTCGTGGGCCTCTGCTATTTTGAAGCTGTCGTCCTCGCAGGTATAAGCTGCGTATACGTTGCCCCTGAGGGTTAAAACTCCTTTCTCAGTAGGCATCTTGAGCACCAGATACCTGTAATGAGGTATGGCCATGAACTTGGTGAGCGACGGTCGACCAAGAATAGCATGGTAGGTGCCGTCGAAGTCAGCGACCACGAAGTTGACGTAGTCGGTGCGGAAGTGGTCCAGAGTCCCAAACTGCACAGGTAGCGTGATCTGCCCGAGAGGTGTGGAGCTCTGTCCGGGGAGAACGCCCCAGAACTGTGCCTCGTACGGCTTCAGGTCTGCCTGGGCTATTTTCAGAGCGGGCAGGCTGTTCTTGAACAGTATATCAATGGAGCTGCCACCGTCGATTAGTACCCTGTCGAATTGAACCTTGTTGATACAAGGATCGAGGACCAGGGGAAAACGCCCTGGCTCGGGTATAGCGGCCCATTGGTCCTTCCTGCTGAAGTAGATTTCACGGTGAGACCACGGAGGAAGCCGTGGATCGGTGAGAAGGTTGTCGGTGTTTGCCACGTTCAAGCAAGCGCGGGCGAGCAGCTTGCGTTCTCGTTTGGTTTCAATGGACACCTTGCCGCCGATGATGGTGTGTACTCGATCAGTCGGCTTGACGTATTTGTGACGAGGGTCTGCATCGTCATCGTCGTTGTCCTCGTTGCGCTGTTCCCCCGCGTCGTTAGGCTTGTCGGACGTATCTGGAGCCTGTTGACGCGTGTAGATAGTCTTGAGGACGCGGCAATTCTCCATGGTGTGGTTCGACTTAGGATGGAGCTGGCAGGGCCCCTTCAATGCTTTGGCGTAGTCGTCCTCGTAGTTACGGCGTCCGCCGCCCTTTTTCACGGTATTGACCTCGCCGTCGTCTTCCCGAGCGCGCTTGCTCCTGTAATCGTCGCGGCGGTTGCGCCGCTGATTACGTTGATCACGGTGGTCGCGGGAGTCGTTGCGCTGGTTGCGGCGGTCAAAATTGTCGTTCCGACCACGATTGCCACGGTAATCGTCGCGGTGTGGGGGGTGGTCGGAGCGTGGAACCCTTGCTGCTTCTTCAACGATTATCTTTTTAGCGTCGTCAGCGTCCGCATATTTCTTAGCGGTGGCCAAAAGCGCTGTGACCGATTCGGGTCTTTTCCGGAGGAGCTTGTCTCTTAGGGCGTCGTGGAAGCGGAGGCCGGTGACAAAAGCCTCGATTGCCTCGTTGTCGGAGATTGATGGGACCTTGATGCGCATCTCCGAGAAACGCCGAACGTACTCGCGAAGTGGTTCATCCTTCCGGTCCCGAATCCGTTGCAGATCGTACTTGTTGCCGGGTTGTTCACAAGTGGCGATGAAATTGTCGATGAAGGCCTGCCTGAGCTCCTGCCAAGAGTCAAAATAGTTCGCTGGCAAGCTAACCAGCCATTGGTGACCTGCATGACCAACAGCGACTGGGAAGTAGTTAGACATGACGTGCTCGTCAGCCATGGCTGAGCGGCACGCGGTTTCGTAGAGCATGACCCATAATTCGGGGTTTTCCTTGCCGTCGTACTTCTGAAGTTTCTCGAGCTTGAAGTTCTTGGGCCATATGACTTGGCGAAGGTGTGGAGTGAACTGCTTCAGACCCGGCGGACCGTGGGCGGTGTCATACTCCATACGGCGATAGCTTTCATGGGATGCACGATCGTCGGCTCTCTGGTTAATGCGAGCACGTAGATCACGTCCACCGAGGTGATGGCGGAGATCGTTATTGCCATCGCGGCGATCTCGATTGCCATCTGGGTTAGCCCTGCGGCCGTGGTTATCGCGGCGATTGTCGCGGTTATCTCGGCGGTTGTCTCCCCGAACGTCGTGGCGGTTATCCTCCCGGCGGCGGTTGTCGTCCCGACCATCATTGCGACCGCCGTTTCCGCCTTGACGGTTGTCTGACGGGTCGTTATTGCGCGAGCCACGTTGGTTGAGTGGCTGTGAGCGACTTGAGTATTGACGGCTGTAGCTTGATTCGACAGAAACTGAGGGAGCCCGGGCTTGGTTCATCTCTGCGGTCTGAGCCATAGCAGCCGTCAGATAAGCTTGTATGTCATCACGGATTACTTGAGTCTCGGGAGTGTTGGGCAGCCGCTGCATTGTCGCCATGGCGACGGCTACGTTGGCGCTTGGAGTCTTGAAGACTTGTTTGTCCCCCACCCTGTCGAAAGCATTGTTGAGGTCGCGTGGCTGGACCCTTATGCGTCGTGCCTCCTGATCTGCTCCAGCTTCGGTTTGCCGGCGATTAAACCGGTCGATATTGCGTGCTTCGCGTGCGGTCTTTTCTTGTTCTGTTTCGCCAACCGCTGGCGGCTCGTCGTTGCTGACAACATGGATTAAATCCCCTCGTCTTGGCAGGAAAGACGGAAATTGGGGGAAACCCGGGGCGTGGTCTGGTAGATCCAGATCGTATTTGACGCCTTCATCTTCGTGACGCTGAAGCTCGGTGTGGACAGATGCGTTGGACGCGATGCCGGATGAGGAGCTGGAGTCGCCCTCTCGGACTGTGTGGACAGATCCTTCCTGATAATCTTCAATCCGGACCATGTTGACGATGTTGCATGGCTTTGGCTGAGATCGGCGTACAGGACACAGATCCGAGCGGCGTCGCAGGTTGTATGCGTAGCTGGAGGCAGCGTTTTGCAGGCCGTAGGGCTGGACCTGGTGGTTCTCCGTCGGGGCTTCGTACTCGCAGGGTCGGAGACCCGTCGCGAAGGCTGGCTGGCGACGAGCGGAGCGCCCCTCAGGAGTAGACACGACCACAAGATCTGTTCCAAGTCGTGCAGGACGACTGGTCCGAGCTGGTCGGATAGATCTGTTGTGGGGAGATGTTACCTGCTCATTAGGTTGGCTTTGAATCGTACTTACCAGAGCTAGGGTTTCAGCGAGTTTGGTGCCGACCCGATCGATGGAGTCGAGCAGGTCGGTGTCGTCGATCTGCTTTCCTCTGTAGTGGGGAAGCGGATGACGGGTTGTCGGCGCGGCTGTAAGCGTGGTCGGAGCCAGATGTACCGTGGTCGGAGCCAGATCCATCGTGGTCGGAGCCCCGTTCGTCGTGGTCGGAGCCGTGTTCACCGTGGTCGGAGCCGTAGCCGATGCAGGTGAAGTAGTCGTCGGCGCGGGTTGAATCCACGCCTCCTCCGCGGTCATGGCGATGGGGACGTCAGGGCCGGTGGTCCAGGTGATCTGGCCGACGGTGAACGTGAGGCCGTTGGGCGTAGCCATGGAGTCGGAGATGATGACCATCTTGTTTGCTTGGAGAGCAGTACGCACACCCCCTACCTGGCGCGCCACTGTCGACGAAATATGGTCGGCAGTCTACCTAGGGGTATGCCCAAGGTAGTAGATTATCGGCAGACAGATGCGCAAGCCCCAAACAAGACGGTGACGCAAGACAGACACGAGGTTTTATCCAGGTTCGGCCGCCAATAAGGCGTAATACCTACGTCCTGCGTCTGATTTGTATTGCTGTATGTCAATGAGAGATATTTTTTAGAGGGGTCCCCTGCCCGCCTTATATAGTCCGGGGGGCAGGGTTACAGATCTGGAAACTAATCCTAGTCAGTTACAATTGCCATATGTGGCCAGATAAGGATTCCTATTCTAACCGACCAGGATCCTGCTTGGTCGCCAAATCCATCTTTTCCTTGTGCGGGACTCCGATCAGGTTGACTGAGCCGCACGTCGTCTTTCGGGTGGACTGAACCCATCGATCCGGGCCAGCCCAAGCTTAGCCGTAAGGGTATAGGGGTTAATACCCCCACAGTACCCATTTCTCCACCCGCACATGCCTGGCCTATTGAGGAACCCCATTCTCAACTTCAACTCCGCCACCCATGCCATCCCCATTGCGTCGCCATGTTGACCTCCCATTCCCATTCTCGTTCGCCTCCCAATTGTTCGCATTGTTCTCCGGTGCCTCCTTCACCCTCCTGCTCTCCCTACTTGCAGCTCCCTCTGTCGCCCTCCCACGTGCTCTGTAGTTCTCTAGCATCTCTGGCACCACCGACCTCGCTGGCACCGATGGTCTCGGTGCGCTACCGTTCGCCCCTGCCCATACCGACGGTCCCGGTGTGCTCTGGCTCGCCCTTGCCGGCATTGATGGTCCCAACGCGCTCCCATTTGCCCCCACCCACACCGCTGATCCTAGTGCCCTCGTTGGCACCGTTACCGTCCACTGCTGATGAGGAGGAATCTGGCGAGTAATGAGGGCACCATGCATTGTCGCCAGGAGTTCTGTGTACCCGCTCGACGTGTGCCAATTCACACGGGAGCTATATCTGGATTAGCAATCATGACTTTGATCAGTGGGATGGCACTGATCTTATATTGTGAAGTGATGTAGAAGTAGGATGTATGAAAATGACTTCGAGCAGTGGGATGGCACTGCTCTTATAATGTAATAGAAGTCATGTTATATTAATGATATTAACTATCCTAAAGTACAATGTTTGAGTTGCTGGTTCCTATATTAAAATGCAAATTTTGGCAACAAACCAATTAGGTAGTCGCAAATTTTGGCCACAACCAATATATTTCGAAATGGCAATTTTGGGTATCAAGTATTAACCAATTAGGTTGATTTGGCAACCAAAATTAGAGTTTCTAAAGTGCCTTGAAAACATGGCAATTGGGTATCAGTGTTTGATACGGACGTTCCCCTCCCTAATCTGGCTGAGTGGATAACATCACTGCTGGTTCTGGCTGAGTGTATGCTTCCATTTGTTTGTTCACAGTACATGGTGGGACTGATGGTGATGTTTGACGTAGCACCACCGTCCAATGGTTCTGACTGGCGGTGTAAAATGAACCAGTATATAAGTGCGCAGCAAAAACTTTTCCCCAAATTTTCCATTCCCGCCCCGCTTAGAATGAAGCCGCTCCTCGCTCGTTGTCGCCTTGGCCATCGCTGCCGGTCCGACCGCTCTCCGCCATAAATCCGGTTCGCAGCGCTGTTCGCCGACTCCCCCACCCCGCTCCACCGTTCGCCAGAGCTACTTCCCTCTCGCCATCGCCCTGCCGTTCTGCTCGCTCTCCTACATAAATCTAGTTCATAGCACCGTTCGCTGACTCCCCCCGTCCCTCTCCACCGTTTGCCGGCTCCCCACACCCCGCTCCACCATTCGCCAGCGGCAATCGAGCCCGCTATCCATTTTGTTGGTCATCCAATTCCATCTCTCCGGCTACCGTTTCCCGTACATCTGAGGTAAACAAACGTTGGATTGGCCCTAGTCCCCTTTGAGTCTAACCTATCCTCCACCCTATTGCAGAACAACAACTTTTTTGCTCATTGTGATTGCATTCCGTTTAGAACAACTCCCTTTCATTTTGGTATGTTCAGTCTCTCACATTTGTGAACAATTTGGCATATATTTCTCTTAGATCTGCAATCCATATAAATAATTTATAATTTTTTTCTAAACAATTTGGCATATATTTCGCTAAGATCTGCAATCCATAGAAATAATTTATAATTTTTTCTGAACAATTTGGCATATATTTCTCTGAGATCTACAATCCATAGAAATCGAAGTGGTGTTATCCTCAAATTACATCACTGTGTCCAATAATATTTGTGAAGAATTCATTGTAAATGTAGTAATAAGACATTATGAATATGTAAAACGACATTGTAAATGCAACCGAGTGCCAGGCATGTCCACAACACTCGGTTTGCTCATATTTTATTGAGTTCACATCATTAATATGTATTCATCTGGAGCTTGGGCATGCATCTGGTATTGAACAAGGCTTGCTTTATTTGTGCAGGTCCAAAATGACTTGTACAACACCTTCATCGCAAGGTTTGTCATCACCTATGAAGTTCTTAGTTTAGTTATGTGTACACATATTTGAATGTTCTCGGTGGGAGCTTGCTAGTTAGCATCAAGTCATTTTTTGCTATGTTTTGACTTTTGAATTGAATGGCTTGACAACATTGTGTCCTATTAGGACTTGTACAAGGATGGCAAGAGTATATGCACAACTCGTTTTAAAAAATCCCATTAAGGGGGAACCCCTCCTGTTTTACGCAGAAAAAAGCAAGGCTCATTGCTCATGAAGTACCAGCGCCTGATGGTGTGTGTCCATTGTCCCCTTCCTCATACGTTGACCTTGGGGGAATCGGTGGGGTAATCCATCTGTGTATTTCTATAGCTGAGACAATTACTTTGTTATATATAGTACAATCTTATAGCCTGAGTATTTGATCTATATGTGCCGGAGCAAACTCCCACCAAGAATGACACAACCACAACAGATAGGCCTACTAGGCGTCAGGGTATCACCGAGTTGGATCCATCCAGAGAACCTGTGGAGCCATCCCCTTCATGGTAGCTCGACCTTGGGGGAATCGGTGGGGTAATCCATCTGTGTATATTCGTAGCTGATTCAATTACTTTGTTATATGTAGAACAATCTTACAGCCTTAGTATTTGATCAATATGTGTAGGTGCAAGCTCCCACCGAGAGTAACACAACAACATCAAATAGGCCTCCTAGGGGCTAGGCTAGGAGAGAGCGGAGCAAGTTGCGCACTTGTAAACAGTTATCACCGAGTTGGATTCGGTCGGAGAACCCGTGGTGCCATTTGGTGTCATAGGGCCTTACAAGACGTCCATTGGGGAGTTAGTGAAGGACAACATACCCATCAAGTATAGGTACTGGAAACAACTAGACAGCGAATGGGTGGTTCCATCTAGTCTGAAGAATCTTTGCTGGGAGAAGCTGAAGGACCTATTTGTTTTTCCTAATGGGTTTGATGAAGAGGTGGTAAAGGATCAGTCATTGTTTATCATGGGCAACTCATTCAAGTATTTTAGGTACTACTTGAACTCCTAATATGTAAGGAAGGGCATTGAGCCAGAATGGAGTGAATACCCACATCAGCAAGAGTATTGGAGTGATTTCATGAATGGGATGAATCTGATGCGCATGCATCCTTATCTGTGATCTCTCCTCCGGCTCAAAGTTTGGTCCCTGAAGCCCTTCAGTCAATTAACAACCTAGCGACCTACTTAGACTGTGCAGCAAAGTTTGTCTTAACTGTGTTTCACCTTTTTCTTGTGTTGCGGATAGTAGTGTCATCTTTAGTGGAGCTAACCATTTTGGAGATATCTGGACTGCAAGAAGATCTCAGTGGTTTCATTATGGACACCATCACCTTATCTAATCAAGGCACTACAGTTCCTGACCTTGTTATGCCAGTTTCATTTTGGACGTCTGTTTGTGTTCTGAAAACTATATATTCGCTGTGGTTGGATTTGGATGTTATGTCGCTGTGGTTGAAAACTATGTATGTTGCTATCGTTTTGTATGGATATTTGTGTTGGTGGTGTTGTGAAAAATATATGTTGCTGCCGATGCGTAAGCCATGAAATTTCTGTATTGTTGGTGCTATAATGTATTGTGAACAATAATGATGCACAGTGGTAATGCCGGTGGGAATGGACAAAAAATTACTGCCAGAACAAACACAACGGCGGTGGTGACGCTGCCCCTCATTGCTGTCGGAGGGAACACCAGCCGTGTGCGATGGCACCTACATCGCCGCCGTAGGTATGTCAAAACGGCATTGATGTTCTCGTCATCACAACCGGATGGTACGCCAGTCCGGCGTCGATAGATCCATCATCACCATCGGTTGGTACGCTGACCCGGCGATGATAGGCAAGCATCACCGTTGGATGGCGCGCCGGCCCGGTGTCGATGCCTGCATCATCACCGTCGGATGGTATGCTAGCCCGACATCGATGGCTGCATCATCATCGCTGGATGGTATGTCGGGCCAGCGTCGATGGTTACATATTCATCGTCGGTTTGTACGTCGCACCGACGTCAATGGTTACATCATCACCGTCGATTCGTACGCCGAGCTGGCGTGGATGGTTACATCATCACCGCTGGATGGTACGCTGGCCCAGCATCGATGGACGCATCATCACCGCCATGGTACGCCGGACCGACGTCGAAGGATGTATTATCACAGTCATATGGTACGACGGGCCGGCGGTGGTAAGATACCGTCATCACCGTATCGTACCCGGACCAATAGTGGTAAAACACCGTCACCACCGGCGCGCAACTGGCGGAGATAAAGGTCGCCGATCACCGCCGACATACACCAACGTCGGCCAAAACCGTCGGTAATGGGGTTCTGGGGCCGGCGGTGATAAGCTTTCTGTAGTAGTGATATATCGCTACCAACTATGACGTTGGTTGCCATAGAACCAAATATTGCAACTAAACCTGTGGTGTTGCGAAAACAAGTGTTACTAGGACTGTCGCGTCCTTCACCTGTGGACTTGTTAGACTGTCATCAGGATGCTAATGTCAATCTCACTGCTACATGATACATTATCAAAGGTGGCAACATTCATTTTAGAGGCGTCGTGAGGCCCCTGTCTGCTTTAAGGTCTTTGTTAATCAGAGTCCAGCTCTGTAAATCATAAAAAAATGGGGGTTGACTGAGCCTACTCTGAGCCAACCGACACTCGGCATTTAGCCTACAGTCGAGCCTACTGGGATCCTCCTTCGCATGCTGACCTCAATGAATCTTAAGAGGCGCTTGTTGCCGCATCTGTGAGCAGCTCGATAGTGTCACAGCAACCAAATATGCTAGAAGAGGGAGGGGCTTGTTCACCATTGGATCTGCCACCTCCACGTCAAATCCACCATCCCAACGCCGCATCCGTAGGCGCTAGTTGAGGCTGAGGCTAGGGTGTTGCTCGAGGACAAGGACAGGGACAGAGTGCGGTGGGCTAGGGTGCTGCTAGGGGTTGAGGTCGGAGGTGGAGGTTGATGTGCCGCCCGGGGTCGAGGCCTAGGCGTAGCTTAACCAAATGTGCTGGGGGGGAAGGTGTCATCAACCAATTTAGGGAAGAGAGCAAAGGGATTCAAGTGGGGAGGAGTGGCGGGTGATGGTGTTGGGGATAGAGAGGCGAAGGGTTGGGAGTGGCGGGTGCGGTGGTAGGGATAGAGAGGTGGGGGGGGGGAGCGGCGATGGTAGTTTTATGCCTGAGGGGGTGATGACTAAGGGGGTGGCATCAAGTTAGGGTTACGTTTAAAGTGGGCGAGCTAGGCCTTATTAACAGAGGCGGGGCGTCTGTTCGGAGAGAAGTGCACAGCCTTTTTCATCAATATCGTAGGATTTGCCATGCTAGTTCCTCCTCATATGTGGGTAAAATGCGCATGCGGACGTTCACTTATGCTGGTGTACATGTGTATATGTTTTGTAAAAGAAAACAGTTGAGAAAAATCAAAAGATAGCTAGCAAAGGGTGCACACAGCTTAATCAAGGGAAAATTATTAAGCACAAAGCCTAAAGATCCACTATGGCTGGCAAAGACCTCCATTTCATCGGTACTTGTGAATCTTTCTTTTTGGGGACAAAGATCTCAAACCTATAGTCTAGATAGATAGATAGATAGATAGATAGATAGATAGATAGATAGATAGATAGATAGATAGAATTAATATATCTCCCCTGTAGATAACCATCAACCGGAGGCCCCTCCAACTCCAAGTTCCACAACACCACCATCCTCTTCCTCATAGCCTGCTCCAAGGACTGTTCATCCACAAACCACAGTTGCTTCTCTGAGACTCAGCTTACTCCGGCAAATAAATTAAATCCGAGCTGGGGAATGAAGTAGATCGATCGCTTAATTTGATGGAGTCAATGTGCCAGTTTGAGGAGTCAACATCGATGGATCCATATTGTCCTTCATATATCTCGTGGTCAGCAATGTCTCCAAGCTTTTTCTGCTATTGCCAAAGAGCTGGGCGTCAGATATGCAACTTGCATTGTCAACTTCCTGCAGCAGTCAACATGACTTATATTCCATTCTGATAAAACGATTTTTTGCATGTCATCGGTCAAAAGCCATCTTTCATTATTTGAAAACGAAATTGATGAGTTACACATATTGGTACAGACTGAAGCAACACACAGCAAAGGAAACTACATAACCTACCAACCAACCAGCCATGAAGAAATTAATTAACACCCAAATAAAAGACAAAGGAACAGAGCGAAAAATTCAGCATTTTCCTAACTGAAAAATTGATCTAGCCTATAATAATAACAAATACAAAATGTAGGCACACAAAACCAGACTACCATACATATATACACAGAGAAAAACATATATGAGAACTACTACAAAACTTTTCTGCAAATTCGCAAAAGGATGTGCGTCACCTTGGAGGCCTGGACTCCAAAACTTTCATTTTTCCTGCTGATTCCTGAATGCCGGTCGATCACAAGTTGTGTAGCGGGTTGGATCCGGTCGGGGAGAACCTCTTGTCGTCCCTGAAGTCGCCGACGGAGAGGTGGCCACGGCCCACCCGTGAAGCTGAAGAAACCGAAGAAACGCTCGCGCCGTTGTCGGAGCTGGAGCTGGAGCTGGACGGCTGCTCAGGCGATGCGGGAATGACGTTGCCCAGAAGCGAGACTCCCCTGAGCACGAGAGGGATGAGGGATACCAGCAGGAGGATCTTGAAGCACTTCATCTTGTCTCTCAGCCGTACCCTGTTAGAGCTTGACTGCTGCTACTCCAAGTCTAGTAGCAAGCCCGAGAGAGGGTATGCAGTGCAGGTGGCGAGAGAACTGGTTGGGTTTGCCAATGGGAATGCAGAGATGGCAATGTAAATATTCGCCAATGATGCATGGGGAGGGAGAGAGAGAGATGTACTAGTAGAGAGGGAGAAACACAGAGAAAGGGGCCGGTACGGTAGTCCGTGTGATTTGACGTAGGAGGCGAGCGAGCAATGAGAGGATAGCCTTTGTTGTTTTCTCGAGCCAAAGTGCAGCTTTTCTTCAGGCTTCAGCTCCGCATCATGCATGCATGTGTTTCCTGATTGTACCGGTAGCAAACGTTTCGTCCACGAACAAAGAACAGTGTTGGCTTGCATCTGTATGTCCGATTGAGACGTGTGATGATACGTGAATCTTCAATCATGGCCCGTTCCTGACGAGGATAAAAGAATTGGCAGTAACCGGGTTAGTTACGGTGACACATATATACCATACAGTGTGGGTAAAGTAAAAAAGAGAAAGAAAAACTTTCAGTGTTGCGTTTTCGTTTCTGTTTTCCAAATCAGTGTACGTACTGACTTGAAGTATTTGCGTTGGTGTTAGTTTGAGATATGGCCATATGGGAGATTGAAAGCAAGGCACATGGATGGATGAATGGCAGCAATTGGGAACTCCATCCATGCCTGATCTTTCAGTCTGCTTGGCCAGACTTATATTGGGCCTGCAAACAAACAAACACCATGCATGTTCAGTCTGCTCACCCTGAATTCATCCAATTGCCCTGCTTCATGCAGCATTGCTGCGCCTGCACAATAGTCTCTGTAAACAGCGCATTTGATGCGAGGATCCAGTGATCAGCGACCACATTTGACCGCATGCGAGTACGAGCCGGCCGATCCAGAATCCTTGTAAGCAACAGTAGCTACACAACCACGAAGGGTTCCATCCATCAGCAGCCGCCAAACTCTGTCTCCTTCTCTCTTGCATTCGCTGTCGTCTTCGATCTGTCATCTGACTGATGGCTCCACGAGCGCGCGCGGGCGTGCAGTTCAGGGTCCGGAACTGGAAACCGGAGGCTAGCGATGTGAGGGTAGACCACATTACCGTCCCAACAAACGCCAAGTTCCTGAATACTCTGTGTGTCGAATTTTTAAATGTGTTTTTTTCCGGTACGCACAGACACAGAAAATATTTTTCTGTCGGTATTCGTATTTTTCCGTAGGTTTTTACACACAGAAGTATTCGAGTTTCCTGTAGTGTACGATGCAAGTACTTCTTCACAGGCACCATCACAAGGTTCACAGAAATTTACAGCCCCTCGGTGTTGCTCCAAGACATTCACATATATGCAGATGCAGGCACATAGACTCGCAATAGTATGGTGCACGCGGTCTGCTGCCTGATTGTCTTACTGCTCTGAACTCTGAATCTCTGATGCATGGCATAGGCAACGCTGAGCAAAAACTGCAGGCAGATGCCTTTCACATATGCAGCGTAATTCATGGTTCGCAACTCGTGCCTCATGGTGCTTTCGGTGATTCGATCAAGCAGGATAGTTCATCTTGCAGGCCAGACGTATGCAGAGACAAGCGTACAATAATTTTTTTAACTGTCACGGGGGAGAGAAAATCTCCAACGGGATAGTATTGATATAACATCAACAGCCTCGTTTTTAGGGAACGAAACAAAACCCTTTGTTCAATTAATTTTGGAAAACCGGGCTGAAACTAAACAACAGCCCTAACACAAGGACAAGATTATGGCATATCCACTAAAAAGAAAAAAAAAACACCACGCCCCAGCACAAGGGCCAATGGTGGCACAACCACAAATACACCAGAAAAAAGAGAAAAAAAAACTACAACACCAAGGCATAAGAGCTCTTCAATGATGCCTCTAGGGAGGTAAATAACGCTAAAGCGTCATCATTGTCAGCCAAGCAAGAGCTTAGCAAGGCTTTCGCCTGAGTCTAGTGCCGAGGAGAAGTGCATTGGCTTGCCTGACCAATGAGAGGAAACAGGAAGGTTCTTCAGCGATGCCTTCAAGAAGGAGACTTCGTCTGAGGGCATCTTCGTCGCTGGTCTAGCTTGAAGCTGACCTGAGCTTTCGCCCAGAACCCTCGTTCCCCTGCCAGGGCTCCTTCGCTCGAGAGCAACGCAACGGGGAGGTCGCACCAGCACATGTCTGTGTCGCGGCGTGGAGCTCCGCGCTGGGTCCCGCTGATCAAGAAATCAACTGCCGCCGCACAAGCCAGGCCCCCATTGGGGCCCAGAAAACACCCCGCCGCCTCACCAGGGCTCCTCCACTTGGTAGCACCCCGCAACAGGGAGGTCACACTAGCACGTTGTAAGGAAAAATGACCTTAAGCCTATTTACTTTGGATTTTCGTATTTGATGACCAACACAACCAAATTGGACTAATAAATTTACAAATGATTGTTTTGTAGTTTAATAGGGCGCAAGACGTGACTTGGACAAAGGCGACGTGATGATCAGTTGATCAACACCATAAGCAAGACCTTAGAAGCACAAGAGAAAGACCCAAGATATCAAGCAAAGTCCAAGCACGAAGATAGAAACCAAGCCGTACGTAAGATCGTGAAGAACCGAGCTCACAGAGAAGACTGGACGCTGGACCGGACGCTGGCGGAAAGTGACCAGACGCTCCAATCAACAGGCTTGGCAACAGCAGGCGTCCGTAGCAGCGACCGGACGTTGGACCGAACGTTGGCGGCAAATCGACTGGACGCAGAATAGCAACGTCTGATCGAGTATAAAAAGGTTTCAGAGCGGTGAAATTGCGACCGGATGCGTCCGGTGGCATGTGACCGGACGCTGGCAGCGTCTGATCAGTTGATCACGGCTCTAACGGTCGAAACGACCGGACACGTCCGGTCCGGACGTGATCAGCGTCCGGTCAGTAGCAGAAAAGCGGGATTTCGTCCCCAACGGCTACTTTCTCAGTGGGGCTTATAAATAGACCCCCCAACCGGCCATTTGAAGCATGTGGAGCTAAGGAAACATATCAAGGGTGTTGATACACCATTTTAGTGATCTCCACTTGCATAGTGCTTAGTGATTCAATAGGTGATTAGCCTAGGTGCTTTTGCGAAGTGTTTAGGATTATTAGACCACCGCTTATGCGCTTGCTCTAGGTCTAGGCCCATTATTTAGTGAGGTTTGTATACCTCTTACCACTCGGTGCTTGCGTGCACCATTGTTGTACATCGGAGGGGCTTGTAGTCTTGCGAGATCACACCAACCACGGTTGTGGTGTGGCCGCCACCGTGTACCGAAGGGAACAAGGCCCATGGCGTTTCGGCTGGAAGCTTGATAGTGAAGACGGCGGGGAGCATCCGGGAGAGGCTTGCCGGAAGACATGTCGGAGACCCACTTGAGCATGGGGAAAGCTCGAGGCTATCCACGGAGTTACCCAACCGGGAGCTTGGCCCTTGCGAGAGATTCCTTGCGAGGGGCTCCAATGAGGACTAGGGGGAAGCTTGCGTGCTTTTCGATACCTCGGTAAAAATACCAGAGTCATCGACGGGAGTTTGAATATTTCTACCTTGCTCTTTAGCTTCTACATTTACATTGATTGTTTTACTCCTTTTGTGATAGAGATAGCAACACACTAGCAGAACCGTAGTTGCACATTTAGATAGTTTATCTTTTGCATAGGTTTTGCTAAGGTTAGAAAAAGAGGCCATTCTTTAGAAGTTGAATTTCAAGTTGCCTAATTCACCCCCCCATAGGCGTCACAGTCCCCTACAAGTGGTATCAGAGCCGGTTGGCTTAATTTGGACCTTTGGCTTAACCGCCGTTGAGCCGACACTATTTAGAGTGGTTGGGATGGATACCTCTATGCCTCTGCACTTTGACGGCACTAACTTCCCCTAATATAAAGCTAGAATGGCTTGCCACCTCGAGGCGGTTGATTTGGGTGTTTGGAGAGTCACTTGTGATGGGATGAAACCCATTAAGAATCTCGATAAACCCACAAAGAGTGAAGAAAAGGAAATTCATTTCAATGCTAGAGCAAAAAATTGCTTGTTTGAATCATTTAGTATGGATGTGTTTAACCAAGTGTTCACTTTAAATACGGCACATGAAATTTGGTGAAAACTTCAAGAGCTCCATGATGGCACTTCTAATGTCCGTGAGCAAAAACATTGTCTAGCTAAACAAAATTATAATTCCTTTAGAATGAATGATGATGAGCTTGTTCGTTGTATGTATTCTCGTTTGAATCTAATTATCAATGAGCTCCATTCAATAGGATTAACAAAGCTAGATGATGCAGACATCGTGAGGAAGATCATCTCCATGCTCCACAAGAAATATGCAAGCATCGTCATCACCGTTCACAACATGAAGAACTTGAGCACCATGACCCCGGGCATAGTCATTGGTAAGATAGTGGCATTTGAAATGTCACGTAAGATGGGTCAAGAAGAAGCCTCTTTATCAAGCAAAGGCAAAGCGCTCACATGTAGCGAGAAAAAGAAGATGAAGGGCAAGCAAGTTGAGACAAGCTCAAGCTCAAGCTCCTCAAGTGAAGATGAAGAAGAAGATGAGGACGATGATGATGATGAAGATTCAAGTGATGATGATCAATCTTCCTCCTCCACCTCCGACCTTGATGAAGAATCAATCAAACTAATCAACAAGGTGAAGAAGATGATCCAAAGGCTCAATGTCAAGGGTGTGCCCATCCAAATTTAAGATCTCATTTTCACAAATCAAAGAAATGAGCAAAGAAAGAGAGGATGCTATAGATGTGGCGAGTTGGGGCACTTTGTGGAAGTTTGTCCAAACAAGCCCACACCCAAGACAAAGAAGAAGGCATGCAAGAACCAAGCTCTCACATCAATAAGGTCATGGGATGATTCTTCAAGTGATGAAGAACACCATCACAAGAGGCGAGGCCGCAAGCACTCATCATCAAGCTCTTCTCGTATGTGCCTTATGGCACGAGGTAACGAAAGCTTATCCTCTAGTGAGAGTGATAGTGATGATGAAATGCCTACTTATGATGAAATTGTGCAACAAAATCTTAATTATGCTAAAGTTTGCACTAGTCAACAAAAGAAGCTCAAAAAATTAAAAGAAAAGCTAGATAGTTCACAAGAAGCATACAAAACTTTGCTTGAACAATATAAGAACTTTGCTAATCTCAATGTTGAACTATCTACTAAAATTGAGCAACTTGAGGCTAGTGCAACAACAAATGCATGCACAATCAATGATGAGCAACTTGCAAAGAAAAATGAAAAATTAAAAGAAAAGTTAGCTAGCTCACAAGATGCTTATAAAAGTTTCCTTGCTAAAATGGAAACCATGTGCAAACATTGTGATGAGCTAACTAATAAAGTTACTAATCTTGAAGCCGTTAGTATAACCCCACCAAGGCATCTAAAAAGAAAGGTTCTATCTTTAACATGTCTAAAAAGGATGCCTCTACTTCTTGTAATGATTTATGTTTAGACTCATCTTTGTGCAACAAAGTTTGTATTGAGAAAGTTGTTGTAGATACATGTGCACAAGAGGTTGCAAAGGAGAATGAGCAACTCAAGCAAGAAGTAGCTCGCCTCACCAAGGACTTGACTCAAGTGAAAGGCAAGGCGAAGCAAGCCCAACTTCATCAAGATAACACCATCAAGGGAGTGAAGAAGTTTGATGAAGGGCAAACCGTGGTTTGCTACGTGTGCCACAAGGAAGGTCACAAGTCCTATAAGTGCAAGGTGAAGAATGGGGGAGGAGCAAAGAAGAAAGAGAAGAAGCAAACAAGCAAGCTCTCCAACACCTACACCAACAAGGTGGACAAGAAGGCCTCCACACCATACATGTTAAAGAAGAAGAAAAATGACAAGGTGGTGGCAATCAAGGTGAACAAACAAGCCAACAATGGGGTCAAACGCTTTTGGGTGCCAAAGGAAATCATTTCCAACATGAAGAGCACCAAGAGGGTTTGGATCCTGAAAGGGAGGTGAGAAGTCCGATGGACAACAGGGAGTTTGGAGACTTGGCAAAGTATGGATGCATTTCATGGGGTGCATCGTGATAGATAAAATCATTGCCAAGTGGGTTAGTGCATACTATGGACCCAAAATCCCCTTCCCATGTTAGGTAACTAGATTCAATTTGCTTCAAGTGGTCCTAGATTTAATTTCCTACTAGTGGCATCTTTAAGCATCTAGTTACTTTTCATACCTAGATTTGCATTTGCTTGCTTATAACTTTTGTCATGCATACACTAGGTATATCTTATGGTAGGCTTGCTCGGTTCCATTCTTAACCCTTGGAGCAAACCTACATGGTTTAAAATTGTTTAGGAGCATGGCACATAGCTTGTCTTTCGATTGTTCATCTAATTTGTGCCAAAGTCCAAATTGTAGATAATTTCTCCCGAATATCGCCTTCGAAAATGACTCTCACATTCATGTGATGTCATCTTTGAAGTGGTATTTTTCATTCTAAAATCAATGTGCATGTTTCCTACAAGTATTCCATACTTGTCTGCACAAATTTAAGGGGAGGTTACTCTATAAGTTGGATACTTTGAGACTAACACTTTTTTCAAGCTTATCATGTGTGTATTAGTCTCATTGCAAGGAGAATGGAGTCACCGGGATTAAGCATCATACTTCAAATATCCACCACCTATTGCAAGTGGTAGAAATCAAATTGGTTTCCACATGTGGTCTTTCTAAACCAATATCATTATATTGATTTCGTTTTAATATTTATATGCTTTCTCCATACATTATATAGATTAAAATTTCCTTGAGCAATAATTTGCCAATTATGCATATGCTTTGCCTTCTACCATATGTATGCATATATTTAGGGGGAGCTTAATCTATATAATGTGAGAGTCAAATTTTGTGACCTATTCTACTCTACACACAAAGGATCACAAAGTTTGACCCTCCCTTGTGCTACTAATGTCTTCCTTTTCGGTGTTTGATTCCAAAGGGGGCGAATTTAGAGGACCAAAAGCAAGCATTATTTTGTAGAGCCAAAAGCTATATCGTAATAATCTACAAGTGGTAATGGTCTACAAGTGGCATCTACAAGTGGTAATGGTACGAGAAAGGGAGGATAGTGGATTATGGATTGCCTATGTAATGGGGAGAATTTGTAGGAAGCAAGGCTTAAATCCATAATGCCACATGGGGGCATTTGCAAGGGCAAGATAAGTTTTTATGTAGTATCTTTTAGTCTTACAAGTAGTATCTTTTAGCATCATATAACCATGCCCCTTGCATTGTATTCTAGCAAGTAGATAGTTTTTAAATTCCAAATTTTTATTATTTGCTTGCTTTGGTCGTGTTGTCATCAATCACCAAAAAGGGGGAGATTGTAAGGAAAATGGACCCTAGGCCCATTTACATTGGATTTTGGTGTTTGATGACCAACACAACCTAATTGGACTAATGAGTTTGTAAATGATTGTTTTGTAGTTCAATAGGGTGCAAGACATGACTTGGACGAAGGCGACGTGATGATCAGTTGATCAACACCATAAGCAAGACATTAGAAGCACAAGAGAAGACCCAAGATATCAAGCAAAGTCCAAGCACAAAGATAGGAACCAAGCCGTATGCAAGATCGCGAAGAAACGAGCTCACAAAGGTGACCGGGCGCTGGTGGAAAGTGACCGGACACTCCGATCAAGAGGCTCGGCAACAGCAGGCGTCAGCAGCAGCGACCGAACGCTGGACCGGACGCAGAACATCAGCGTCCGATCGAGTACAGAAAGGTTTTAGAGTGGCAAAATTGCGACCGGACGCATTCGATGGCATGTGACCGGATGCTGGCAGCGTTCGATTAGTTGATCACAGCTCTAACGGTCGGGATGACCAGACGCGTCCGGTCAGGACGTGATCAGCGTCCGGTCAGTAGCAGAAAAATAGGATTTTGTCCCCAATGGCTACTTTCTCATTGGGGCTTATAAATAGACCCCCAACCAGCCATTTGAAGCATGTGGAGCTGAGGAAACATATCAAGGGTGTTGAATTTAGAGGACCCAAAGCAAGCATTATTTTGTAGAACCAAAAGCTAGATCATAATAATCTACAAGTGGTAATGGTCTACAAGTGGTGTCTACAAGTGGTAATGGTCCAAAAAAAGGGAGGATAGTGGATTATGGATTGCCTATGTAATGGGGAGAATTTGTAGAAAGCAAGGCTTAAATCCATAATGCCACATGGGGACATTTGCAAGGGCAAGATAAGTTTTTATGTAGTATCTTTTAGTCTTACAAGTAGTATCTTTTAGCATCATATAACCTTGCCCCTTGCATTGCATTCTAGCAAGTAGATAGTTTTTAAATTCCAAATTTTTATTATTTGCTTGCTTTGGTCGTGTTGTCATCAATCACCAAAAAGGGAGAGATTGTAAGGAAAATGGACCCTAGGCCCATTTACATTGGATTTTGGTGTTTGATGACCAACACAACCAAATTGGACTAATGAGTTTGTAAGTGATTGTTTTGTAGTTCAATAGGGTGCAAGACATGACTTGGACGAAGGCGACGTGATGATCAGTTGATCAACACCATAAGCAAGACCTTAGAAGCACAAGAGAAGACCCAAGATATCAAGCAAAGTCCAAGCATGAAGATAGGAACCAAGCCATATGCAAGATCGCGAAGAACCGAGCTCACAGAGGTGACTGGACGCTGGATCGGACGCTGGTGGAAAGTGACCAGACGCTCTGATCAAGAGGCTTAACAACAGCAGGCATTAGCAGCAGCGATCGAATGCTGGACCGAACGCTGGCGGCAAATCGACCGGATGCAGAACTGCAGCGTCCGATCGAGTACAAAAAGGTTTCAGAGCGGTAAAATTATGACCGGACGCGTCCAGTGGCATGTGACCGGACGCTGGTAGCGTCCGATTAGTTGATCATGGCTTGAACTGTCAGGACGACCGGACGTGTCCGGTCAGGGCATGATCAGCGTCCGGTCAGTGGCAGAAAAGCAGGATTTCTTCCCAACGGCTGCTTTCTCAGTGGGGCTTATAAATAGACCCCCAACCGGCCATTTGAAGCTTGTGGAGCTGAGGAAACATATCAACGGTATTGATACACCATTTTAGTGATCTCCACTTGCATAGTGCATAGTAATTCATTAGGTGATTAGCGTAGGTGCTTTGCGAAGTGCTTAGGTTGATTAGACCACCACTTATGCGCTTGCTCTAGGTTTAGGCCTAGTGTTTAGTGAGGTTTGCATACCTCTTACCACTCGGTGCTTATGCGCACTATTGTTGTACATCGGATGGGCTTGTAGTCTTACGAGATCACACCAACCGCTGTTGTGGTGTGGCCGCCACCGTGTACCGGAGGGAACAAGGCCCACGGCGTTTCGGTCAGAAGCTTGATAGTGAAGGTGGCGGGGAGCATCCTGGAGAGGCTTGCCGAAAGGCATGTCGGAGACCCAGCTACACGTGGGGAAGGTCCGAGGCTATCCACGGAGTTACCCCAACCGGGAGCTTCGCCCTTGCAAGGGATTCCTTGCGAGGGGCTCCAACGAGGACTAGGGGGAAGCTTACGTGCTTCTCGATACCTCGGTAAAAATACTGGAGTCATCGATGGGAGTTTGCATATCTCTACCTTGCTCTTTAGCTTCTGCATTTACATTGATTGTTTTACTCCTTTTGCGGTAGAGATAGCAACACACTAGCAAAACCGTAGTTGCATATTTAGATAGTTTATCTTTTGCATAGGTTTTGCTAAGGTTAGAAAAAGAGGCCATTCTTTAGAAGTTGAATTTCAAATTGTCTAATTCACCCCCCCCCCCTCTTAGGCGTCACGGTCCCCTACAAACATGTCCATGTCGGGTCATGGAGCTCTACGCTAGGATCCCACCGACCAGCGAGGGGCCGGCACCCTGGGGACTTGAACCGCCCCACCGGGGCTGCTTTGCTCAGGAGCACCACAACACGGAGGTCACTCCAACACGTGTCCATGTCGGGTCATGGAGCTCTGCACTGGGGGTACTGCTAACCGAGAAGCGGGAGCCACCGCGTAGGGCCAAGCGCCCTGTGGTCCCAAAACCGCCTTGTTAGGCTCCTCCGCTATGGAGCACCACGACAGGAAGGTTGCGCTAGCACGTGTCTGTGTCCGATCGTGGAGGTCCCCGCTTAGGGTATTAGATATGCATAGATGATTGTTGTAATGGTTGGTTGTATTATTGTAAGAAATCCATTGCTATACTTGAAAGGTTACCACTTCTAAGCGTGCCATAGTTAAAGGTCACCCCATCTAGGGCATGAGGTGTTCCCCTTTTTTTCTACACAGACCGAACATGTAGCATATGTTATTCACCAGAAAAAAATTAAAATCCTAAACATTCAATAAAATGAAACTTATCTATGTTTGCGAATTCATATCTTTAGGCCACCAAATGACATTCACTTCTCATGGCATCTTAGATACTCCGATCCATTTCAAAATATAGGCCATAAGAATTAAAAAAATCAAACATTATAAACTTTAACAATTAGTTAGTCAAAATTTATGTATGTCTAGTGCCAAAAGTCGCATCAATAGATTCGTATTTCATATACCTTTTATTAAGATGTTGGTTTGTAGTATAGTTGATAATGTTGTGCAAGAAATTAATGTCCAAAACATACTTCTGTACCTTTATCATCACATTTTGGGCTCTGAAATTGATCATTACTTGTAAACACAGCAAACGTCTGTTCGATCATCTTGGCCCTGAGAGCTCAATGGCTTCCAACTCAATTGAACTGCTCCTATCTACATCTTAATCGAGAGTAGAGAACAGATGGGTGTGGGAGTCGGGGCCCGGCTCCTCGATGTTTTTCATGGTCTCCCATTTCCTTGCAACCTCATCTTCTCCTTCAAGCATCCTAAGAATTTCAGACATCCTAGGGCAGTGGTCAGTGTTGTACATTATGCACATCAATGCTATATGAACCATCTCCACCAATTCAGCGCTATCATAGTTTTTTCTTAACTTCTTTCCACAAAGGAGCTTAGCTGATTTGGTTCTAGGAGTTCCTTGGTCTGGAAAAAGATCAGCCACAAATGTTTGAGAATGGCAGTTCATGGCAATTTAAACCAGGACCAACATCCAGATTAGATGAATGGGTTTGCCAGCCTCCTATAGTACTGGAAGAAAATAAGAACAAACACACCATAGCCTAATATTACATAATGAGAACTAGAAAAAGGACATCATATTTGTTGACAAAGTTCAACTAACATGGCCAACATCCTCGGGGCAACAACATTGGTGCATAGTACACCATCGACACTTATGTTACCCAAACTATATCTCTGACAACTTATGCCAGCCACTATATCTCCTTATGGTGGGTTGACCACCCACCGCGGTCTAACTACACCAACCTATATATTGTTGGACCACCCGCCATATCCTCTTAGGCCTTGTCTGCTACTAAGTTGCCTTTCCGTTCCAACAGAGGCCACCCTCATATCCATGGCCACCTAAATACATAGTCCAACTTGAACTCTATCATCCTAATCCATAGTAAAACTAAAATCTTAATTTTAGTAACAGATTTTGTTCAGTTTTTTTATATATGCTCAACACAAACAACTCAAGAAATATTGTTGGAGATTGGAAGTTAGTTTAAGCAAGAGAAAAAGTAAACAAGTTATCTTTAATGTGCACTTATTTGATATACTACCTCCGTCCCTAAATAAACAAATTCCTAGAGAGTCTGAAGTCAAACTTTTCAAGTTTGACCAAATATATAGAAAAATACAACAATATTTATGACACCAAATGAACAAATATGAAAATATATTTCGTAGTGTATCTAATGATATTAATATGGTGCCATAAATGTTGGTGCTCTTTCCTATAAATTCGGTTAAACCTAAAAAAGTTTGACTTAAGATAACTTTAGGAATTGACTTATTCAGGATCGCAGGGAGTACTTGGAGATTTGGATATCCTAATGGCATTTGTTTTTCTTCCAACTAATTGCTTGAACATCAATTTACGCAAGGCCATTAATCATTTATCTTTAATAACATGCTCATATACTTGTATGGCCCATAGAGATGTCGAAACCTTTTCTATGTGAGCAAGATAATGAAACAAGTTCTTTTTATATAAAAAAGAAAATGCAACACTGAACAAACACAAGATAAAAATATTACCCATTCAAGAATTCTTCCCTTCTGATACTCAGTCTCATGAAGCTCTAGCATCTCACCACCAGTGACTAACTCAATAAACATGAGTCCAAAGGCAAAAACATCGGTCTTCTCAAACACATCGCTAGTCATCAGAGAATCTGGTGGTATGTGCCCAAGTGTTCTATGGATTGTTTTGACAACATGAGACACCCCATGATCTACAAGTTTTGCCAATCCAAAATCTTCAACAATTGCTTCAAGATATTTATCAAGGAGAATGTTGGAGGCTTTGATATCACAATGGATTATCTTAGGATCACATTTCTCATGAAAATAGAGCAGCCCATGTGCCACGTCAAGTGCTATCCTCTTTCTCATGGGCCAGTCTAGGGATGGTTTCCCATTCACACACTCTGTCAAAGTAAATGAGGAACAATTAGCTTGACATGCTTGTCGAAAGGAAAAAGAATATAGTGTTTAGCAAGCTTTCAACTATGATTGCAAATTCCAAGTAAAAACCTACATACAGTTTGCTCATCTGGTTCATGTTAATACCACATGTTAGTTTGTCTGAGTCCATAAAGCAATACAGGTTGAGTAGAAGCTTTATGAACAGATAAACACTGCGTCAGAAAATTGCAATGAGTGGCGTCATGCACACAAACAAACTATTCTTACAACTGAAATTTCTTTGAAGAGAAGAGTAAGATACTTTGTTGCAATTGAGATATATATCAACTAGTGGGGATATATAGTTTGTTATCATCTGATCACTTAGCATGAATCAGTGCTATGAAGTTCTACATATGCTTAACTCAAAGATATGCTTGTCTTAGAAGGACCAAAGGAAGTATAAATGTTGAAAGCTCACACACATTGTGCGTAGGATGGGATCTCGATATGGAATTTCTAGGAAACACTACGTATCTGCAAAGAGGATTATTCAGACCTAGTACCTCAACCTCTAGGACAGACAAGTGGAGAAACTATATGACAAAGCCAGAACAAAAAGTGATAAACAAAAATATTGACTGCCATGATAGCTTAACTGTAGAAACTGTAAAAGTTAATGGCAGCAAAAAAAATGATTATAATGAGAAGATGCTGCTAATTCATATATAATATAAAAGGTTCCAACAAAAATTTACAGTAGGAGCTCAATTTAAATTAACCATATCCAGTCAATACAACATATCTGACATTAACTTTGAGATAAGCACATTATATTTGTCATATAGTACTCATATGTTGTTGTACCTCCAGTTCAAAATTTATTTTGTCCTAGAGAACATAAATTTTTGCAAGTTTTTATGATTAATACAATACTTGGCATTGGAAGTTAGTTAAGAATAATAAATTGCATTTTTAAACAAGTAAAGAACACATGGTCAAAGTTAGAGGGACCTTGTCAGTATTCTAAATGGAAAGTAAAGAGCCTATGGCGAACGAGCCTCTAGCTGAGTTAGTTAGATTATTCTAGTAGCACTCCTAAGGTCTTGGATTCAACTCCCCGTGGAAGTGAATTTTAGGCTAGGGTTAAATATACTAGGGAGCTTTGCTCCAGTCTTTATTTCAAAAAAAAATAGAGAACCTATACTTGAGGGAGAGGTCTAAATCTTCTCATAATACAGTTTACTGAAAAATAAATGTTTCTGTGTTTTTAACCACATGAGATACATCACTTGATGTTGCAACCATACAGAATATATGACAGTGAAGCATAATACTAACCTTGTAATTTAGAAGCGACTGTTCCATTTGGCATGTAAGGATACACAAGGAGCCTTTCATCGTTTGTAGCGCAGAAACCAGATAGGCGAAAGAGATTGCGATGAAGAATCAAGCTTATCACTTCAACTTCTGTGAGGAATTGATCACCCCCAGTATCCAAAGCATGATTCTTCAGTCGTTTGACAGCTACAATAGTGCCATCAGGCAAACAACCCTTGTATACTATTCCATATCCCCCCTCTCCCAAAATATTGTTTTGACTGAAGTTATTGGTAACCATCCTCATCTCCTCAAACTTGTACATCTTTAAATGACCAAGATGAACTGAAAGTGTGAAAATGTATCCATTAATGATCAAGTATACATAAGAATGCTGCAAATGTAAAATAACCAAATATTTATATGCTAATAAAAAATAGAAACAAAACCAAGAGTCCAAGACTAAGGGGCCAGGGAAAATCATAACTATGAACTGCACTAAGTTGTTTGGCAAAACTATGAACATTTCATCATTATAGGAAGGAATTTGTACCAGAAAATGAAGTGAAAAGAAAGAATGGAACTAAGATAAGATACAGAACAAAGTGCAACCTGTGACATGAGTAGCAATGGTGTGTGTGTGTGTGTGTGTGTGTGTGTGTGTGTGTGTGTGTGTGTGTGTGTGTGTGTATATATATACCCATTACTTAACAAGTGCATATCATTTGATAGCAAAGTCAAAGAAATGGTCATAAGGGGAAAATGCAGAGAAAATTTTGACAAGTTCATCTGTTGTGTTGGTGTATACAATTTACTGTGTTCAAGTATGTACAATTTAAGCTCTGAAAACATGTGCCTATAAGGCTGTTTGTTTTTTTTCTGGAATGTCAATCATCTAAACATGATGGTCAAAATCCAAACGCATGGAATGGTTCTATTGCCCTAGCAAGAAGAATTGGTCAAGGAATAAAATCATACTATCTTGGAGCTTAAACTATATGTGTAGGCACGAAAAGAGAGGAGTTTGTTCCCATGGAATCTAATGGTACGGTGGAACCATTACATCTAATACCCAGCGAATCTAGATCCTTCCCTTACCTATGCCCGTTCCCACTTCCTCCCACAAAATTAATGCTGCTGCCACCACCCTCTTTCCACTCAAAATCCTCTTTAGTGACCAGCATTGACCCTGATCACAAATCCTTCGACTATGATCTTCGTCATCTTCAAAGCCCCAATGCGTCTTTATAGCACTCTCCATCCTCTCCCCATTACCCTTGGAGTCCTTTCAAGCCCCGATGAGTGACCAGCGGTAGCCCTCCAACCTACCACCCCCAAAACATACCTTAAAATTTGGAAGCATCAATAGTCACTTATCTGTTCACATAAACCGCATCCACCGCTGGCTCGCAACCCGACACCACTCATTTTGGCTACCCAAGCATATAGGAGTGTAATATCACAATCTACATGTATAAGTTTTAAGGGAAATACAAAAATGTGAAGTTTAGCCGTTTTCCCATAAAGGAAAGAGTACAATGCATGGTATATATAGGATGTAAAATTAAACATAAGGTTGCACCGGCTTGACCACCTTGAACGTTCCTATTGTGTGACCAAGATGAGGAGACAATCCAACATTTGTTGGCCTCTAGTGTTTTTTTTTGCTAGAGAAGTCTGGTTCTCAATGCTTCGAGAGGATAGTTTACAACAACAAACTCCAAACCAAGAAAATATGGCTTTTTCAAGAATAATGGTGGTATCATGCATGCTCGAAGAAGTGGTTCAACTCATTAGTCGTCCAAATGGCCTAGTGATTGCCGAAACATAGGTTTGTGCTTGAAGGTGCATCGCCAAATGCTTGTGCTGTTGTGCAAGATATTCAAGATGAGGCCAAATTGTGGTTTATGGCTGGCCCATAAAGCCATGGCCTTGACGGCTTGATCTTGGCGGTAATAGTAGTGGTTGTTTTTTTATCCAAATAATTGATTAGTCATATGAGCTAGATTCTAATCCTTCTTTTTGTTTTTTTTTTGTTCTGATCTTTCTTTTTCTTTGGATGTTTTTTCTACTTGCTCGCTTGGAATTTCTTCTTCTAAATATAATGATGCGCACCTGCACATTTGACGGAAAAAGGGGCTTATATATCCATATTAGGTATATTATACCTTTTTATCATATGAGGTATATCATACTGTCATCCATAAAACTGTTAATAGCCAACAATATTTGTATTATTACTTACTTTATAAATTCACTTTATTTCATAATGTATTTCTCTTGTGATGAAATGATAACATATTATGTATACTATGATCCTTTGTTAGAATCGAGATGAGCTAACGCTTTCCCTAATTTCTTTTGTAGTTGTGACTAGAATACAACAATCCTTGAAATTGTGCGTAAATTTTGAACCACACTAGCATGACTCCACTAACATAGGTCTCTATGACTCAAGTAGCTTTGCCCATGTACAAGTACCCTAAACATACTATTGAAGCAATTGCACCGAATGACAAAAATGCATTGAATACAAAGCCATTATAATAGTGCAGACATATATTTTGTTTTTTATATCATCTAGAACTGAGCTATATGGCAGGACATTTTGCTTCCCTTAGTCGGATCAATGCCATTCAAGAGGAAATTCAGCCTATTATTCTCTAGGATTAACTAGGATTTGTAACATATGGTCCTCAACGATACAAAACAACTATGACTAATACTGTACGATGGCCAAACTTGAGGCTAGGTTTGTGAACCCAAAATTATTCATGGCAATCCATGGCCTAGCCTAAAGTTTATTGAACTCTATTTGTTGGTAATAAGGATTTTGTTTCTTCACATAGGACAATCAGGACCATGACCCAAGATCACTACTCATACTTTTGTGATGCATAAAGTTCAAAGTAGTTTTAATTTCACTCAACAATGTTCTTAACTTGGACCGCATTATAGCATTATTAATTGAATGCTTTATTGTATCATGGTATTGGAAATTTAATCGCAAACTGCCTCCAGTATGGTTAGGTGCACAAGAAACCTAAGATTTCGTAAGACTGAAACTATTCAAGTTGAGAATGGTGAAATGCGCTGCAGGTCCCTAAACAATTCCCATGTTCTCATCTAGATCCATGATCTCTCACAATGATCATCTAGATCGTACAATTTCTTAAGTGGTTCATCCTAAGTTCACTCTAGGTCTAATCATGGACCTTAGACACTTGGATGAACCATTTTGAAAAGTTCATGGACCTCGATAATCACTTTGAGAAATCATGGACCCATATGAGAATGTAGGAATAGTTTAGGGGACTTGTAGTGCATTTCACTCTAGAATGGTGAAATTTGATTAGGCCACACCTTTATCTTTTCCCTTACAGGTATGTTGTTAGGGTACCTAATTCGCTACATGGTTCCAAAATCTAGAAGTCCTATGGTCACACTCATCTCTTCTCTCAAGGCATAGTTGATGATGCTCAAACTCGTTAGGTGAAGAGCATCAAGATAGATTATGGAATCTTCATTGCTATCTATGCCATCAAACTAGTAATTATTCCATTATTCAGGCCTTCCTTTTGTTGTTACTTCTGAGAAGCTTTTTTAAACCACCTTGTTCTAATATTATTATGAACTTGAGACATTGTTAATATAGTCCCTACAAAGTTAAGTGTTTTGGTGCATTTATATGATTGAATTCCTTCTTTTCTTATATATGATATTTTCAATGGTGATTCAGCTAAGAAGCTCAGAGACAGAGAGAGAAGCACTATGACAGGGACCAGTCCTTCGTCCCTCTCTCAGTCACTCTACATGCATGGGCCCAAAACTAGAAACTCTTCGATTGAAGACCACGATCATTCAACAAAATTTTTTGAATTTGTTTGGGTGCATTGGTGTTGACTTAGCAAAAACTAAATAAATATGATACAAATTGAGGAAACTCACAAAGAAGAAAAGAAACCAACCAAAAGATCCAAAATATAGGGAATCTCCATCATAACTCTTCATTTCTGTTGGATGGGCTCATTTGTAGAGTAGCATCATAGCCCAAACTAGCTAAAACATACATGATGGTATATTTTTATGTTTAAACGAGTTTGTTAGGGGAGGATAAACAAGGAAGAAATAGAGTACTGGGATAAACCAGAGTCAGTAAGACTTATAGCCGATGAAACATCTGCAATGGAATATATAAACCTGTTATAACCCCCTTTCGGATAGATGCCCTCAAAGTTAAACAAGAACACACATATATAGCTTTGAAACATTATTACCATCAACTGCGCCGGCCTGCTCATGTCGATGGCGACAGCGATATACCACGATAACTCCAGTAATCAGGGTAGTCACTACGCAAGCAACTGATAGACATACTGCAAGGATATCAAGGATACGGTCTCTTTCATCCAAGACATCTGAATTTTCTGGAGAAAATGATAATGATTGTTATGAGCATATTTAGGTAAGATTAATAGGATTTCAAATCGTACGACAAAATCGAAATCATCCCAAATTGAACTAGGAACAACCTTCACTATTCGCTGGCTTTGGTGTGGGGAAATCATGCGGCTCTTGTGCAGTGGGATTTAGCAATGGATTACCTTGAAAGCTGAGGACATGACAGAGTAATTAAATGAGAAAGATGGAAGGCCATTTCGAACTTGCTTCACCCCTAGAGCCCATGTTAAGTCACAGGGTGATTAGTAATTATAAGGTAAAAGGAAAAATATGAACTAGAAATCACTTACCTGACAATACTTGCGCAAAAAATGGGCAGAGGGCCGCTGAGGTTGTTAAAGGAGAGATCCCTGTGGGGGAAAAGGATAGTTCAAGCAGGCTATAACAATGTACTAACATATTAAAAGAACAATGCAACAATGACAGGACGGAGATTAGCAAAAGAAAATACAGGTTGGAGAGCATGCTAGCAGTGGCTAGTGAATCAGGTATATGCCCAGATAAGCTGTTTTTGTTCAGTTCCCTGTGCAAAGACAAGCACAATTTAAAGATTTTTGTTTCAATAAAGAACAGCACATTACACATTGAATGTTAGTACTCCTTCCATTCCAAATTATAAGTAACTTTGACTTTTTTTTTGTACATGATCAATTTTACTATGTATCTAGATATAACATATGTTTAGATACATAGTAAAATCTATATAGCAAAAAAGTCAAAGCGACTTATAATTTGGAATGAAGGGAATAACACTTAAGATTGGAGTATTGGAATAACGCTGCAGGAAGATCTAGTAGCCTTACAAATACTGGAGGTGAGCCAGACCACCCAGCGTACTTGGGATGCTTCCAGTGAACTGATTGTTTGACAGATCAAGAGTTTCCAAATGCACTATCTGGCCTATTGTGTCAGGGATAAGGCCAGATATTGAATTGTTGCATAATAATCTGCAATCATTCAAACCAAACTTCTCATCCATGTTCTATATAAACATAATGACTAAAAATAGAAATTCATAGATGGAGCCTTACAGATTTCGCATTGACCTAAGGTTCCCGATCGCCGGCGACAATGTACCAGAGAGATTTTGGTTCGATAGATCCCTGCAAACAGAAAAAAAGAAGAAGAAGCAAAAGAGCCATGAGCTCAGACTCCAACAAGGTCCTGGAGACCTGGACGTACTCCCGGTGACGATCGACCGTCATGAATCACAGAGGCGTGCACAGACCACAGAAGCGAGGAGAGTACACATACAGCCTGAAAACTTGGTCCTTGACGTTGCAGACGACCATGGGCCAGTCGCACAGCTCGTCGCCGGCGGCTATCACCTCCGGGTCCCAGGCCCGGAGAACTCCGCTCGGGTCATTCAGCGCCTTTTTTATCTCCACCAGAGTGTTCACTGCATATTGAACCCCACGACGGCGACGTGCAGTGCAAAAGAAATCAGAAACCGCAGGAAGAACCATGAATCGAGTGAGCAGAGCACATGATCTCGACGGGTCCCAGGCGCGGGAATGAAGGCGGCGACCAGGCACGTACCTTCGTCGTTGAAGCTCCCGGGCGCCGGCGGGGAAAGAAGTGCCGCCGCCGCTACCACCAGGCCCATCACGGCCGCCGCACTACTCCTAACCTTGTCCAGTGCCATGGCGCTCTAGGTGGCGATGGCGCGATGAGTAGCATACTGGGAACGCTAACTGCTGGTGGCGATGGCCGCCGCACTACTCCTAACGGGGGAATGCCGGCCGGCACGGACTCTCTCAGTCTCTCCTCTCTCGGTGGGGGAAAGGCATTGGAGACGCGGTGACGCCACCGCTATGATGCTTGGCATGCCGCGAACGCGCGCGGACGGGCGGGTCCCTGCTTGTCCTGTAGCGCACTGCTAGCTCCTGCCTTTTGCTTGGGTGCCGATGGCTGGCTGGGGCTGCACCGCAGGCGAGGGTTAGCGCGCCGCGCGTGAGGCCCTGAGGCTGCAGAGATGTCGTGAACTGGTGAAGTCATCGTGGCCGCTCAGCGCCGGGGCATGAAGCAGCCCTGCCGTTGTTGGACCCGAGTTATTTTCTGATGGATTTTTTTAGACAAAACATATTTGAGATTTAGCAGTTATTTATGGTAATGCACTACTACGCAAATATTTTAACAGCTGGTTGGAAAGCATTTATCACAGTTGGTTCACCCCTCATTTGAGATTTAGCAGTTATTTTTACAAATGCCATCAATCTATGGCAGAGTTTTTGTGTCACAAAACATAAAACAATTTATTAATTTTTAAACGAGACAAAACAATGTTGTACAGAGAGCACCAATCTATGGCAGAGTTTTTGTGTCACAAAACATAAAACAATTTATTAATTTTAAACGAGACAAAACAATGTTGTACAGAGAGGGGTATTATCCCTGGCATAGTACCAGAGCTTAGGATCAGTCTCAGGGAGGACCTGACAGTCTGATCATCAACAGTCACTGGAATTCTTCGGTGGTGTCGAATTGAAGGCACCGGAGCTTACGCTCGGTTCAACTAACGGGCAATAGTTTCTGCAGAAGGTTTCATCACCCACCGGATTTCTTGGGTGATGCATGAAAACAAGCACTAGAGAAAAGGTTGATGTCTAGAGGCTATGAAGAAGGGTTTTTGAGACACTGGAATTCTTCAGTGATCACCCAAGAAGATATATACAACAGGGAAAGGAGCTCCAATGGTCGGCAACGGCTAGTTCACATGGCAGGCATCGGATTTCTCCGGTGACCTCACCAGACCTTCTGGTGAGTGCTGTTTGTGGGCATTTCAAAGGCAATGACTATACTGAGGAGTGGATGCTATGAATACCCTCTTGGATAGCCATTTCAAGTGTGTTAGAGTGTCTGAAGTTGTAGAAGAGTTGCAACTCATATCCAAGTGCTCTAGCAACCAAAAATTCTTAAGAAAAATATTTGGTGATTAGTGTAGTGCTTTGACAAGTTTTTAGGCTAGTTAGACCGCCACTTTGGCGCTTTGCTCTAGGCTTAGGCTTAGTGTTTCGTAAATGTTGCATACCTCTTGCCATCTCGGTTCTTGTGCGCATTATATTATACACTAGGGTCTTGTAATCTTATAAGAACACACCAACCGCGTTTATAGTATGGCCGACTAGCATGTAACGAAGGGAACGCAACCCGCGATGTTTGAGCCAGAAGTTCAATAGGTGAAGATGGCAGGGAGCGGTCCGAAAGAAGCCATCTCAAAGCCCCCACTTGCACATGAGGAAGGCCCGAGGGCTATCTACGGAGTTACCCCACTTGAAGCTTGGCCCTAGCGAGGGGCTCCAACTAAGACTATGGGGGTGTGAGCTTCTCGATACCTCTAGAAAAAGCGACCGTTAATAGGAGTTTGCATTCTGTATCTCATTTATGTTTCCCACTTAATTGCTTTTCTAGGTTGTGTGCTTATATTTCGTAGTTTAGCTTGCTAGGTTAGTTGATTGGAATCTATGTTGTATAACTCTTTTACAGTAGAGATAGCAACACTTAGCAAAATCATAATGCACATCTAAATAGATATCATTTTCATATGTTTTGATAAATAGGCAATGGAGGCCAAGTTTAGTTTTAATAAGTCTAATTCAACCACATCCCCTCTTAGGTGTCATGGTCCATTCACGATGAATGCTCTGGTGGGAAATTATCTTCGCTGTTTATTCTATGTTTCAACTTGGATCTTGATCAAACTTTAACCAAGTGGCTTAATAGGACATATTATAACATGTCAAACACATCTTTAGCACACATGTTAGTCCTATATGTTCATGTTGTCATCTCAATCACCAAAACTAAAGATATGAAAATAGGCACATGATCCTTACACTTGTATAGATCCAAGTCAGAGAGACCGTGCCCCGTGGAGGTCGGATGGGGTTTTGACATTTAGGATTTATTGTGTTATTTGTATCATCCTGTAGTGTCCATCGACAATTGTGCTCTCTTTTCCTTTTCCTTGGAGCCGCAAGCAATCATCTCGATTAGGTGTTGTAGATTCATAGAAGAGAAGAGGTGTCATTTCTCATAAATAAGTCATGTACTTGGATTATGATTGCTTGCACTGGAAATCTACAACACCTAATCATCTCAAGTCAGACCTGCACTGGAAATTCTATTGACGGGGCTAATATTTCTGGCGTCTCTGAGAATAGTAGCCCAAACCCTAGAACACCAGTTAGCTTAGAATTTTCGGTGACAATACCAGAATTTCCGGTTAAGCAGCTTCAAATCTACCAAAGCGACTGAAAGTCAATCTAGGCTCCTAAGTGGGTTTTGGTGCATTAATGATGATAGAATTAAAGATCTAATGTATTTGTGAGTCATAGACATATTATAAGTGTACATGGGAACATGAGAACACTAGGAGACTCTGCAATTCAAATCATGGTGACACTTTGTTCATGAAGGCTTAATTTATGTTTCTATTTTGAATCTGATATAGGGCCATACTATCAAGGGGAACACAAATGGCAAGCTTAAGGGGAATCATGTGCTCTCTTAATAACTTCAAAAACAACAAAACCACAAGCCAAACCATAGCCAGAAAAGCCTAACCCTCATTCTTCCTAGCTTTTGAGAAGTTCTGCGTCTGAGCACGGAAGTTTCACATCTAAGAGCGGAAGTTCCACAGTTGAGTGTGCAACTTCTGCACTTTATCTATATCGTTTGAAAATAGGAGAGATGTATTTATACTCTCTCCCCTTCTCCAGCGGTCACCTATTCATTTTTGTTCACCTGCTCGTGGACAGACCCTACTAGCTCCATTGAAGGCTCTCCCTACCTCTCCTCTTGGTTCTAAATGACATCCTTCAGAGATTGGAGTGAGTGGATTAGAGAGCTAATGAGCAAGAGATTCAGATCTATAAGGACTTGGTTCTCCCTCTAGCTTGTGGTTTGTGTTCGTTACTTTTGGAGCATGGGCTCCTAGACGACTAAAGGTTGTTCAGGAGCTCCCAATCGATTGTGGTTCCGCACCAGGAAGTTTGTATTGCCCTTGTGAAGCTAGTGAAAACCCTCAAGATCGATCTTATTTGTGGTTCTCTTGAAAAGAGGTGGGAGTTCGAAGAGACTCCAAGCCTTTGTAGCTCCCTCAACAATGAGGACATAGGCAAACCTTGGTGGCTCTGCTAAACCTCATGGTAAATCTTGCGTATTTCCCCTTATTTTTGTGTTTTGAGCTCATCTCTTGTTTGAATTGCAAAATTAGGGTTTCCACACAATCTACTTGTCTAGTACATTCTAGCTATAGGGACAAGGTGCAAACGGAAGCTTATACTACCAGAAGGCTAGGTATTTAACTTGATCTAAGTTTCAACTCTGTTCAATTCAGTTATAGGCATTTTCAGCCAGCACGCGTAGAACTTCCACGGATTTGTCCGGAACTTCCGCACTCATGGAAGTTCCATGGAAATCAATGGAACCTCTATGTTATGCTAATATGCTGCATCGTTACATGTCTATTCAACCCCTCTAGGCCTTGCCTAATCCTTTCAGCGACCTTGCCCAGAAATTGGACTCAAATCAGTAATTCCGTAGACAAAATTTTTGGGCCCACTAATAGGAATTCCCAGTTAAGCAACACTTGTGCAACCAGAACACCCCCAACTAGAAGTTATTAGACCTAAGCCCCAATAATTCTGAGGACCAAAATTTGTAGGAATCTGCAGAAACAACACTAATCAACTAGGCTTAGCGTTTCAACTCTAAGGTGTTTTAGGATATGTTAGTGATCTTTTGAGCACCTGGATACATGCAAGTAATGAGACTTCGACCCCTCTTAATACTACGGCATCCTATACTCAAATTGAAGTTTAAATGAATTTGAAATAAAAGCAAACTTCCTTTAAGTTAAGCAACTCGCCGTAGCTTTTTTTGAAGTAAATGTTGTGGGGTCCCATGTTTCCATTTGCACTTTTCACATAAGTATATAACTGAAATTCTCCATGAAATTCAATTAGCTCATTATATGCAATGTCATTAATTCACCAAAACTCACTAATAGGATTGATGCACTTATAGGTAGAACCTTGTCGAATCTGACGTGTTGATTGTTGACCAGTCAATTGTGGTTTGACCAATCCCACAGGGTAGTCTAGTAAATGGGACCGGACAGTCTGAGGGAGAACTTCAAATTCTAATTTCTCCATCTAAGATGTAGGGTTTGTATTGCGATGGTGATTATTCCTCGAGGGAAGTAGATTAGTACTAGTTGGGGGCTTGGATATCCCTTCTTGGCTTATATCTAAGCTCTTGATTCATGTGAGTTGATTTGGTTGACCAGAGCTTTGTGTTGGAACTTCTTGTCCTCTTCAGAGGGATTTATTACTCTTAGGACTAGAGTTGAGATATATTGGAATGGAAGATGATCATCTTATTGATTGAACTTTGCTCAAATGAGTTGAGAGATAAACATCATGTTGACGAGTCTCACTATGGAATGAAAAAGGTAGAGAGGAAGTGATCTCATGACATGGAAGAGTTGGGGTTTGATGTTGGGAGAGGTTTCTAGGGATTAATTAGATTCACTCTGGGGAACAGGGGGTGATGGTTAGGGGTAGGGGTTTCCATGGGAGCGTTTGCAAAGTTGAAATTTGGAATGACTGTCTGGTCATGACACAATTAGGACGTAGATAAGAACATCAAGTTAACATAACCTTTAAGTTCTAGACTTAATGGTTGTTGATTGTATGGGAAGACTATCCGACCATGGGGTTCGAACTATCTTGCTGACTCGATGGACTATCCGCCTAGACAAGTCAGGACTTCTATATTTCTAGGGTGTTCTCATGGACTACTAAATAGATGTGCTTGATTGTTCATCTAGATGTGTCACAAAATGGTGCTTCTTTGAACTAGAAAGTCCTATGGACTGCCCATCAATGTTGTCGGATTATCTGTCCATGATTAAAATGGTCCTAGAGTTTATGTGACTAAGTGAAATCCCCATGGATTGTTTGTCTATGCCATAGTGATACTGGATTTCATTTGGCTAAGTGTCATGATCGGTGGACTATCCGGTGAGACATGTGAGCCATCCGTGGGAACCACTTAGAGGTAGGTTGCTTCTATTGGCAAGGTTTGCTCTTGTGGACTGTCGAGTGGGGAGGCAGATTTCCTATTAGTGCACATTGGGTACTCCAAAATCCAAATCCAGAGGCGCAATTTGAGGATCGAGTTGGGGCTTTGTGTTGAGCTTGTGCTAGGGTGCTCCTAGGGTTAAGGGTTGTCCATCAAGCAAGGTGCATTGTGTATTCTATGCCTAGGTGAAGCCATCCATGGTGATTTCTAGGTGAAAAAATCTAGCTACAATGGTCTCTAGTGTTCATGAATGATTTGATGTGAGATTCATCTACCTTAGGCCAAGATATGGTTGTGAAAATCAATCTTGATGAATGACTTGGCTCACTCTTCTTGTTGTTTCTCCTTCCTTGCTCCACCACCAATACAAGGGGATGAGAGTAGGAATGGTGATAGCCCATGTGATGGATGTGCTTGGGGTGTCCTTGGATTGTTCCCTTTGCTGTCCATCTGCATCTTACTCCTCCTTTATTAGCGTTCTAAGTGTTCTTGAGTGATGAACTAGAGAGACAAAGAGCGAGGAGAGTGGGAGAGGGATAGTGAAGAGTAGGCTCCCTGGTGACTAGTGCTGGTGTGGGCATGCTCCTAGTGCCACCTTGCTTATTGGGATAGATGTAGATAAACACCCCCCCTAGAAACGTATAGGAGGTTTTCTCCTCATACGGCTCGAGAACTGATTCAAATTTCTGTCTATAATGCAAATAGATAGAAACTGAATTATGACTTGCATTAATTTCCTTAAAGAAAATAAAATCATATTTCATTTATACTTATGACTGAAGTTGGCTAATTTTGACAGAGAAACTTCAAAAGAAAAACCCTTCAAAAAATATTGAATCATCTCTAAACTCTTTCCTTTAACTCATCTTGAACAAATTGACCTTTATTCCTTATTCTGATCTAATTCTATTGTTGAGACTGTTGAAAATGGTGTTTACTTGTTCTGCTTAGCATGTGGGGCCAAGGGAGAAAGAACTGGACAACTCAACTCTAATAGTTAGGACTGTCGGGGGTACTGATAGATTGTCCGTTAGGACACAACTATGACGTACACTAATATGTTTAGCGCCATTTATGTCAAACCATCTGAAGCTACTACCGAACTGTCTACCATTGCACAATAGTGGTTGACTTTCATGGGTTCATTTCCGTGGTAGTAATCGGGTTGTTTGACCTGGGTCGATGTGTGTGCCTCCCGTGGCTTAAGCACTCAAAACCCAAGGGCTTTATCCTGATTCAGGCGTCTATGCCCTATGTCCAGCTATGTTGTTCTTCATGTTAGAAATCCTCAATCGAGTTCTTACAATGGAGAAAAACAGAGATGTAGGGGGCAACGCTATGCTACTCTAGGGTTTGATCTACTTGGATCCGATCGATCCGTTTAGGGTGCTTCTCAGCTATTCTTGGGTTCAGTCCCTTCTATAGGAGCGCATGCCCTGCCGCATATATTGGAGGGTGATGGGAGTACAAGTTGTGTGGTTTCTAGATGTTTTCTAGGGTTTCTTGCCCTAGGTTTCAGTCTTCCACCTCTTGGCGCCCAGAGTCCTCCTTGTCTTGTAGCTAGGGCTGACAACGTGCAACTACCTCCTGATAGTTGCTACTGCTGCCTAGCTAGCGCTGACCATCAGGTGTTGTCTGCTGTCACCGTGCCTTCCTAGGTGCACCTTCTTATGGCTTCTTTGACACACCAGACTTCTGCCACCACATGGAGGGAAACTACCATGTGGGTCAAGAGTCCTCCACTACACAGTCATGTGGGGATCCTTGTCGTGTCGTGTCACGCCCCCGGCATGACCCTGCTCTGGGAGTGTCCAGACACTACCTCACGATGGTGGAGAGGAACGGGTGCTTGGCAAGGCCTAGAGCTCTGTTGTTCTACTTGCTTATCAGGCTCTAGGTGCCTCATAGATTCTAGGGCATATTCCTAGTGTTGGTCGGTCGGAGCCTTGCTCGAGCCAAGGCTGGGGGAACCATGGCGGCACTCGTTGGCGGAGGCGTCATTAGGTCAGGAATTACCTGAGCCTAGCTGAGCCCCCTAGTCACCGAGCGTGGACAGCCCGGGGCGAGGTCTTGGTGCCTTGGCTTCATTTCCAAGCCACCGAGGCCTTCTCCGGTGTGGGCCTTCAGAGGCCCACCAAGCCAACCACTCATGGCACGGAGTGTATGCGCAAGCGTACACTATGGGTGTAGCCCCTGAGCCCCTGGATTATTTGTGGAATCAGCCAGGGGGTTATTGGGAATGTCATGGTACTAATTCGAGTGTTTTAATCTACCCCTATGTTTGACTCTCATCACCGACTTAATAGCTTTTGACTTAGAATTTTCTCAATTAAGTTTTTATGAATGCAATGACGAAGATGAGCATGCTTATCAAGTATATACAATGCTTGGGTCATCACACGGGCCCTCAAATCACTTGACGAGATGAGATCTGAGCAGCCACACATGTAGGCCGGAGCAACGCTACAAGAGGCCGCTATGGGTGAGCACGCTTTCGCCCTATCATTGATGACTGCCGCAAGATGTGTCATCCATGCTTGCAGCAAAAGGAGCTGTAGGAGTGTTGCCATCTTCTCTAGCTGTGGCATCAGCTTCCATCTCCATGGTCGCCTGATCTTAGGGTTTGGGGAGAGAGAGAAAATTCTGTTGATTTGCCAGATGGGGTTCAGGCCTTCAGGCGCTACTGAAAGATGGTTGAATGGCTAGGGGCAATTTCATCCATGCGACAAAACCTGACTTGGTCCATTATGTCAACTGATAGAAAGAGGCTGAACATGTACATCGGTGCCAATGTAGGGACAAAAGTTCAGCTCATTGTCCACTAGGAAAATTCTAGCTTGGAAGGGCTAGGAAAGAAAGACCTAGTATGTGCTCCCTCGGGTCCAATTTATCTCGTAATAAAAAATTACACGGTCTTCTAAATTATACTTTAATCATTCAATTAATTATCTGTTGACTTATACGAAATGCATTATAAACTGTACCAAAGGGATAGATATCAAATATGAAAATTTCTCACTCCTTACTATGGTGCCAACCTTTAAATTAGAACCTATAGTCCTAGTCTCACGTTTTAGCTACATTCTGAATTTTGGATCCACGTGATCCCCAGCCTCGGTGACGAGAACATATCTGATAGTTCCACCCTTTGCCACTCTTATGCTCCTATCTTTTCTTTTCCTTCCAACTAAAAAGAATTGCGTGCTATCGTCCTCATCCCGCTAATGGGCAACATATCATGTGCAAACCAACTAACCTGTGTAAACTTAGAAACTACCAATCAGGATCACTGGATGCTGATCCAATGGATGGGGTGAAGGGACTTAAGCGCAAAAAAAGGACCGCGGGTGGGCGGCATAAGCGCAAAAAAAATCTCACCTCTCACCCTATTCATTGGATCAGTGTTCATTGGTTCTGATTGGTAGTTTCCAAGTTTGCACAGGTTAGTTGGTTTACACATGATACGTTGCCTACCTGTTAATGACCCCGCCCCACGCTAATCCCCCTCCGTGCACGGCCTCCGCAAAACCACATGGCTCCATTCCATGCCCGGCCTTCGCAAAAACGCAACTGCCGCCACCCTTACAAGGTCCCACCCCTCCCCAGCAACTCTCGCCCTCCCCTTTCTCATGCGACTCCACGAGACTCCCGACATATCCGTGTCATGGAAAAAAGAAAAAAAACTGCCCCGCACCGTCCGCTGCAGCGCCCTGCCCCCTTGGGCCGCCGCACAGAGCCGTAGCGTCGACGAGGAATCGCCGCTGTCGCCTCGACGAGTGGGTGACCGAAGGGATGGGGGCTGCCGCCATGCCCCAACACCGGCACTGCCATCATCGTTCGCCTCCTCCCTGCCTAGGCAAGTGGCAGCACGTGCAACACCCTCCCTCCAGGGTGCTGGCACTGGGGCCGCTCTCTCTGACCCCCAGTGGCGTGCTCGGTCCCCTCCAGACCGGCGGTGGCACGTACACCATCTGTATCCTAGCCGGAGGCGTTCAAATCTTGGGGTGGTCACCCGATCTGCCAGTGAGCGGCGGCTCCAGCATGGCTGCGGGGCTGCAATGACACCAAGGCCGCATTGGGCTTTCACTCTCTCTCTTTCTTTAGAGGTCTAGGGCTCCCGCACAGAGGATCTCCACTCGAGCAGGAGCACCAACTCGTGGAGGAGAAAGGGGACGCCCTTATCCCTTGTCCAAGTACTAGCTCACAATTTCTCATTGATTGGGTAAGCCTCTATCACTAGTAGAGAAACTAGCTGTACTCCTAGGTCTCAACCCCTTTAGGCCCGGTTTTAGAACCGGGAGCACGAATCCGGGACTAAAGGGCACCTCCTTTAGTCCCGGCTCCGCGCCCGGGACTAAAGGTCCACCTTTAGTCCCGGTTGGTAATACCAACCGGGGCTAAAGAGGCCTCCCGGCCTGGCCACGTGGGCCGGCCCTTTAGTCCCGGTTGGTATTACCAACCGGGACTAAAGGTTTTCTTTTTTTTCTTTTTTTTTTGTTTCTATTTTCAATTGATGATTCGTTTTGGTTTTTGAATAGGTTTTCGAATACACATTCTACGCTGCTAATAATATACATATTCTACACGTTTATAATGTTCGAACATTTTGTACAAACTAACGTATATATTACATGCATATATATATATATATTGTACGTTATTTTATGTACATATAATTTGTATATATATATATATATATATATATATATATATATATATTACAAATAAATCTTGTATTGTATATTCTATCATATCCTTGGGATAACAAATTCACTCCATCTGGTTTGGCTTGCATGTTTCGTTCACGTCATTGTAGAACTCGCCGGCGGGGTTTAGGACCTGGTCATTAAGAAATCCTGCTATGGTCTCTTGAATTGCTTTCAGTTGATCATGTCGTATGACTTTTTCCTTCAACCATAGAGTCTTCAATAAAAGTTAAAGGAAAAGTATTAATATATATATATATGTGTGTGTTGGTCACGTGATTACTTATATATATGAGCAATAAAAGAAATTGTGAATATATGAATATATTTATATAACGTACTTTGAGGTTCTCTTCAGGAGTTCTTTTTGAGTACGTCATGATAAACTCGCAAACATAGTATCTGTAGTAGTTGTTCCCCTGCTCTTGCCTCAGAACCCACTTTTATGAGAAAAAAGATCCGGTGAATTGAAAGCATGCATGGTGTTAATTGAATTAGATATATAAATGTAGCTAGTACTTACTTTGTGTGCGATTACATCCAGTGACGCTTTGCAATGTTTCATATGGTGTTCCTCAATAAAACTTTTCCAAACACTGCGCCCAATAAAATAAAAAATTAATTTGGCCTTTAATAATTGTTGCAGTTAAGAGATTGGATATACATAGTTGCTAGAGAGACCAAATTACCCTTGGATAATATCTATCATGTCTTGGTACTCTGTTTGCTCTTTTCTTAACGAGTCTAAGATGCTCAACCGACTATTGGCCATATCGATGACCATCAATATCCAGTGATTACTGCATATGTTTTTATACACAAATATGATCGACATTAACTAGAGTCAACATATATATATATATGGGAGATAGCTTAGCTAGTAAGTAAATAATTGAACAAATGTCCATATGATCGACATTAATTATTTAACACTCACTTAAAGTTGTAGCGGAAGAGTATGTCCTTGTTTTGTTGGTTCACTAAGAACCTCATGAGATTTTTCTCGAGTTCAGCTTTCCATTGAGGCGGGGGATTAGGGTGTTTGAATACGACATATGGATCAACGAAACCAACATCATTATCCTTTCTCTTTCTGAGTTCTGTCATCTCATATCTACATATATAAAAATATAGTGTGAGGATATATAATTTATATATATACATGTAGCTTTATATATATACACTTTAATAGTAGAAAATAATCACACTTACAGACAATAGCAGCTAATGAGACTTTTGTCAAGAGAGTCCAGGTGGCATAGTTGGTGTAATTATGAAAACTCGACATATATAACGTCATCGCCACGGAAGTAATGTTGGTTTCTAACTCTGACAGAAATAAAGGTCTCTCCCCATTCACAAGCCGCCATGTACCACTTGTTTAGCAGGTACATTTACGTACCCAGTTCACCTAAGGCTTCAGAGTTGTATAGACTCTTTCTATGTTCAAATTTCTTCCAAGGATCCACTTTCGGAGCAGATGGTCCTTCAGCAAGCACTTGGGCAAGGTCCAAACTGGTATCCTCGTAAAACCGAGCTAGGTCCTCAAAATCGACGTCCAGTACGTCTAAGTTTGAACCATATTCATTATGAATGACAAGAGGGGGGACTGATTATTGCGATTGTTGTCCGAGTTGTGCAACACCTTTCCCTGCTCTAGTCTTTTTCTGCTTTGCCTCAAATGACTTGATGAGAGAGCGGTCGTAGTCCGATTTTGGCAGGGTCTTTTGAGATTCCTGCTTTTTCTGGTCCACCTTCTTTCTTAGAAGATCTGGAGGTAGGTAGAAGTACGGTTTCTCCGGGTTCTCCCTCGCTTCTCGTTGCTTTCTTACTTTTTTGAAGAAACTGCTCACATCTTTTTGTACTGCCAGCATTTAATTCCTTTTCACTTTTCTCGTAAGCCAGTTTTTAGGGAATAACTGGATTAGATGAGGCTTTCTTCTTTGCCGGTTGGTGGGCCAACGGCTTCGTTTGCGGGGCGGACCTCTTAGGAGTTGGCTGCTTCTTGGTCATAAAGGGAGGTGGGGCAGCCGTTGGAGACCTCCTTGGAGGCGTTGGAGACCTCCTTAGAGGTGGCGGCGGTGGTGGCGTTGCATAATCATTGCCCAAAGTACTATGGTGATCTAGAGATTGAATAATTGGACTTAGGTTGGCGGAGGCCCTGCTATGTGAGTACAAAAAAGAATAATTAGGTATAAGAAATTGTTATTATTAATCATGCATGTCAATAGAAAATTAATGAAAAAATTGTTTCGTTCACTTTTGTCCGCACCTATTGTCTGGCAGTTGAGGAAGCAGCGGTGGACTAGAGACCTCAGGAATAATGATGTAGCTCTTGCGCCATAGTATGAATGTCTTCTCTGCTTCTCCTAGAGTCTTCTCCCCATCACCTCCTGGAATGTCAAGAGTCAGATCACTAAAACCTTTGTTAACTCTATCCACTGAGACGCTAACATATCCAGGTGATATTATTGCCCCATGGATTCTTGGTGTCTTGATAGGATCTGGAGGAGAAAAAACACCGAGAGCCACCATGATTGTGGCATTCTCTTTTGGAATATGTAGCTCATATAATGTAAACGGTGCAGTGATGTCATCCACGGGGAAACGTAGCATTGTGTCAACTTGATTTGGCAACTCTGTAGAAGCGCAGTTGCTTTTCAACTGATTAGGGGGGCTAATATTAATGTTGATTCCTAGATCTGATGCCTGCCTTTGGGCATTCATTGCTATTTGCACTTGCTTTATGATTTCGTCCTGCATTCTAGCTTGCATGTCTTTTTCGCGCTCCTGTGCTTGAAGCAACGTCTCCCTTGACTCACGAACATATTCCTCCAACCTACTGATCCGCGCTGCATCCTCATCCTTCCTTCTCTGCCGGCTTCTGTAGGTATCTCTGTCGTTAGGGAAACTATGCTCCCAAGAAATGTTCCATCCTAAACCTCTCGTTCGGCCACTATGTTCAGCAGTCCCGATGGCATACGTCAGTTCATCCTTCTCTCTATTGGGCCTGAACGCACCAATAGCTTTAGCTTGTAGAGCTTAAGAAAATCTTTGTATTGCTCTTTTGAGTTTTGGGCCATGAACCAGCTTTCTGGTCTCTAGGTCCAGTCTTCCCCCATGAGTAAAAAACCAATTCTTCACGCGTTTGGGTCATTTGAGTGATTCTGGTGTGATACCCTTGGCAAGAATGTCCGCTTCCATTTTTTCCACTTAGGAATGGCAGTCGCGTAGCCACCTAATCCCATGCCATGGTGATATACCTTCTGTCGGGCATTCTCTTGGTTCCTTCTCACCCATTCCTCACCCTCTTCCGATGTCTTGTACTGTATAAAATCATTCCAGTAGGGCCTCAACTTTGCGAGAGGGCCACTAGTATTGAAATTGGGCGTTAGGTTCTTCTTGACGTATTTCGTATATAGGGATTTCTTCCAAGTCTGAAATTGTGTGGCCATCTTCTTTATAGCCCACTTTCGAACTAGTTCCTTCAATTTATCATCGTTGATAGCATCATAATCATCCGCTTGCAATGTGAAATGTTAAAGGATATCATCCCAAATTAAATTCTTATCAAGATCAGAGACAAAACTAACATGAGGCTCGTTGATCTTTTGCTTTCATTCATGGGCACTGATCAGAAGTTTGTCCCTTACAAGGCGCCCACAGTGTTGCATGAATTTCCTTGCATGTGGACCAAGTGGTTCGCCTGTCTCGATATTGAATTCCGATATTATGTAGCGCCCCTCCAATGGCTTTTTTGGGCCTCAAATATTTTTGCTTTTCGCCATTATGGTCGTCGATCCAGAGGGCTACGTATAAAAAAGAATAAATAAATATCATGTGTACACATAATAGATGATAGATATTCAAATATATATATATATATAAATATATATACCTCGCTAGTATTTTCTTGCACAATATTTTCTTGGTTATCTTCAAGAGCTAGGTATTGACTCCCGTCATCTACATCCTGTTGGTCACCATCGGCCAATTGAGTGCCAGTGTTGATAATATCCATTATTTCTTCATCCATGTTGTCTCTCGGGGCAGCCATCTAGCTTTTACACCACTAGATATATCTATAAAAAAATAAAAACTATATCTATCAAATATCCATCAAATTCTAGCTCAAAACATGTTTAAATAAATAACCATCCATACTAGTTGACCTTGCTTACGTGATTATCTCGGCGAGCATTTCTCCACCGGACGGCACCGTACTTGGCCACGGAAGAGCTCCGATTCTACGAGGAAGGGAACACGGTCTTCCACGACCATTGCCGCTCTCCCTCATAGAATCAAAGCTCCTCCTTGACGTCCATTACCGCTCGGCAGAGAACATGCTAACCAAGATGAACACGGTCTGCAAGTTCAACTAGTACGGATTTTCTACAATTTTCTAACTATTTTCTAAGTTTTTTATTTTAGGGAAAAATTAATTCTAAAAAATAAAAGGCATGATTTCTAAGTATTTCATTTCATGGAAAAATTAATTCTAAGTGACCTGCTCGACATCGGCGAGCTCGCGGGTGTTTTATGGAAAAATTAATTCTAAGTGATCTGCTCGACAAAATTGAGAAAAAACACACGCTTTCATGACCTCACACATTTTCTAAGATCACGTAAGCTTCCATACTAGTTGACCTTGCTTACGTGATCATCTCGGCAGGCATTTCTCCACCGGACGGCACAGTACTTGGTCACGGAAGAGCTCCGATTCTACAAGGAAGGGAACATGGTCTTCCACGACCGTTGCCGCTCTCCCTCATAGAATCAAAGCTCTTCCTTGACGTCCATTACCGCTCGACAGAGAACATGCTAGCCGAGATGAACACGGTCCGCAAGTTCAACTAGTACGGATTTTCTACAATTTTCTAACTATTTTCTAAGTTTTTCATTTTATGGAAAAATTAATTCTAAAAAATAAAAGGCATGATTTCTAAGTATTTCATTTCATGGAAAAATTAATTCTAAGTGACCTACTCGACATCGGCGACCTCGCGGGCGTTTCATGGAAAAATAAATTCTAAGTGACCTGCTCGACAAAATTGAGAAAAAACACACGCTCTCATGACCTCACACATCTTCTAAGATCACATCAGCTTTTGTACTAGTTGACCTTGCTTACGTGATCATCTCGGTGGGGATTTCTCCACCAGACGGCACCGTACTTGGCCACGGAAGAGTTCTGATTCTACAAGGAAGGGAACACGGTCATCCACGACCGTTGCCGCTATCCCTCGTAGAATCAAAGCTCTTCTTTGACGTCTGTTACCACTCGGCAGAGAACATGCTAGCCAAGATGAACACGGTCCGCAAGTTCAACTAGTATGGATTTTCTATAATTTTCTAACTAGTTCGCACCAAGGAGGTGGAGGTATGCCCGCCCAAGTACGAGAACTACATGCCCTACTACTACAACGTCATGGACGCCGTCGAACGTCTTGGATCCGGGGGCCGGCGTCGTCATAAGCTACCGCGCAAAAAAGAGGAAACGACGAGACACCAGGCCGCGCCCGTGCTCCACTGAGATCGATGGCTCAGCGCAAAATCGCATTACAAGATTGCCGGCACGAGGGCTCGGCACACGTATCCATCCGATTACAAAAGGTTGGAGCAATTAATCCATCATAAACAGATTATATATGGTGGCGGCGGTGGCTCACATCAAAGGTGTCAAACACGAGGTCCAGCTCCTGCAGCCAAAAAACATGTTAGAGACTTAGACTTTACTAAAAAACAGTAATAATCTGTTTCATTATAGGACTGGGAAGCTATCACTATTCCTACAATTAGAAAGAATATTCCAGTCACGGATCACATGCCGATGGTAAATATGGCTGCAGGAAAGCCCATCCATTCGAGCTTTGCCTCTTAAGAGCAGTAAGTATGGTTAGGTGAAATCAAATATTGCCATCCAAAAGTAGCAGACTAGCTAAATTGTTACCCTCAACCTCAAGTGGCATGGGTGATTGACCGGTAATAACAGTGGTACACGTCTTTGCCATTTAATTTGATCATCGACACGCACATGCAAATACATATTACATAGGGCCAGACACAAGCATAAATATCAGTATGAATTCATGGCCTCAGTCGCCCACATTCTAGCACCAAAGAGCCTAACATATAAACAGAAGTATGCACCAATTGCAAAGGCTACTAGCTAGCTCCAAATCAAAGCGATACATTCATTGAGCAACGACACTAAATGAGTTGGCCATACAACAGCAAGAAAGTGCAGAGGAAGAGGGAGACCGGGCCAAACCTAGAGAAGATGTGCCGTAATAGAGATGTCGTGGCCTACTATAGATCTTGGAGAAGACAGCGTCTCACGGATCTAACACAAGAACGAGGGCTTCAAAGTTCAAACATAGAACGGAGAGGAGGATGAAGAAGGGGATGAATTGGAGGAGATAGACACCTCGAAGAACCTTGAACCGCTTGGGGGTGAGGTGGGCCAGGGACAAGGACGATGCGAGGCGTGCGCTGGCCAGCCGGAGAAGAAGCGCGCGTGCGCATAGGGCCGGTGGGGGTGGCGGCGCTGCTGGATCCGGTTGGAGAAGATGAGGCGATGGAGAAGAAGGCTTGGCAGCTACTAGATCTGGTTGGAGAAGAAGGCGGCGGAGACAGAGAGGAAGAGAACTAAGGGAGAAGGGCATGGTTTATAAAGGGGGACCTATAGTCCCGGGTGATTGTTAGAACCGGGACTAAAGGTTCTTTAGTCCGGGGTGATGGTTAGAACCGGGACTAAAGGTCTGACCTTTAGTCCCGGGTGTAGCCATGACCCGGGAGTAAAGGGGATTTTGGCGGGCTGCGAAAACGCAGCCCATCTTTAGTAGTCCCGGGTGATGGTTAGAACCAGGACTAAAGGTCAGACTAAAGGTCTGACCTTTAGTCCCGGGTGGTTGGTCTACCTGGGAGTAAAGGTGGGCTCCAGTTTGGCTTCCCACCAGTTTGTAGAAGTTTTTCCTTTTTTATATATTTCTTTTATATAAATATGCAGAGTGTTGTTAATTGCCTAGTAAATAAAATATTAGCAAAAAAATACAAAAAGAATTCTAGGACCTGGTTTTGCATTATTGTACAAAAGAAAAATCTATAACCTAAACTCTGGTGTTTTACCGTATAAATATTTAACATAGTATAAATAATAATCATAATTTTCACCATGCAAAAATGTACTACTTAATTAAAATCATTAAAACTATTGCTTTTCGACAGGAAATTAGTTTTCACATCTTATTGACGTTGATCATTTGTTTTTTCATCACACATTCTCCATAGGAAATCCACCGTCAAGCAGAAAATTCATTTAAACGGTAGAAAATATGAATACATGACAGAAATATGAATACACTATATATATCAAGCGGGCACAGTAGTGAACTTCTTCTTAACGTATATCCCTTGGTTATGATCGCGCCGTAACCATGGAGTGTCCTCATCATTTAGCTGGATGCTTGTGTCTTTGTTCACTGTGAAGGGTGGAATTCAGTCATCCTTTTCATAATCTTCTGATATGTCTGATTTATCTTCAATTCCGACGATGTTTCTTTTCCCTGAAAGAACTATGTGGCGCTTTGGCTCATTGATTGGGTCGTTGTTGTTTTTTCCTCTCTTTGGTTTTGTAGACAAGTCCTTGACATAGAACACCTGATTCACATCCTTGGCAAGGACGAATGGTTTGTCTTTGTACCCAATATTGTTGAGGTCCATGGTTGTCATTCCATACTAGTTGTTGACTGCTACCCCGCCTCCAGTCGCCTTTGCCCATTGGCACTTGAACAAAGGTACCTTAAAAGTAGGTGCATAGTTTAGTTCCTATATCTCCTCTATGCGGCCATAATATGTTTGCTTATTTCCATTAGGGTCGGTGGCATCTATGCGGACACCACTGTTTTGGTTGGTGCTCCTTTTATCTTCGGCTATTGTGTAAAATGTATTCCCATTTATCTCATACCCTTTGTATGTGAGGATATGCCACGATGGCTGCCTAGCCAACAAATACAGTTGCTCATCAATACTCTCATCACCCTGACATTCTTTTCGCAACCAGTCGCTGAAAGTTTCCATGTGCTGACGCGTAATCCAAGCTTTAGACTTCCTTGGAAACTCGGATCAGAGCAACTCTTTATGTGTCTCGATATACGGATCCACCAAGGAGGAGTTTTGTAGAACTGTGTAGTGTGCTTTATTAAAATAATTATCCTATGTACCAATATATGTTTTCTTCCCTAGTGTCCCCTTTCCACTTAGTCTCACCTCGTGTCGCGATTCAGGAATGCCAATCAGGCCAAGGTCAGGAATAAAGTCAACACAAAACTCAATGACCTCCTCTGTTCCATAGCCCTTGGCGATGCTTCCTTCTGGCCGAGCATGGTTGTGAACATATTTCTTTAGGACTCCCATGAACCTCTTAAAGGGGAACATGTTGTGCAGGAACACAGGACCGAGAATGCTAATCTCCTTGACTAGGTGAACTACGAGGTGTGTCATGATATTAAAGAAGGAAGGAGGGAACACCAACTCAAAGCTGACAAGACATTGAACCACATCATTCTGTAGTTTAGCTAGATCCATTGGATCGATTGCCTTCTGAGAAATTGCATTGAGGAATGCACATAGCTTCACGGTGGCTAGACATACATTTGGAGGTAGAATTCCTCTTAATGCAACTGAAAGCAATTGCATCATGAGCACGTGGCAGTCATGGGACTTTAAGTTTAGGAATTTCTTCTTTGGCATATTTATTATACCCTTTATATTTGAGGAGAATCCAGATGGTACCTTGATGCTTGCTAGGCATTCAAATATGCTTTCCTTCTCTTCTTTGCTAAGAGTGTAGCTGGCAAGACTTAAGTAATGGCGTCCATCATCTGTCTTCTCTGGATGTAGGTTGTCTTGTTCTTTCAAACATCGCAGGTCCTATTGTGCTTCAAGTGTGTCCTTAGGCTTCCCATACACACCCGTGAAGCCTAGCAGGTTCACACAAAGATTCTTTGTTAGGTGCATCACGTCGATCGCGCTACGGACCTCTAGGACTTGCCAATAGGGTAGCTCCCAAAATATGGACTTCTTCTTCCACATGGGTGCGTGACCGTCGGCGTCATTCGGAATAGGTTCACTGCCATGTGCCTTTCCAAATACTACTTTCACATCCTTTACCATATTGAGTACATCCTCACCAGTTCGATTGCCCGGCTTGGTCTGGTGGTCTGCCTTACCTTTAAAATGCTTCTTTCTTTCTTAGGGGGTGATTTGCAGGAAGAAATCGATGATGGCCAAGGTACACGACCTTTCGACATTTTTTCAAGAATATACCTTTAATGTCATCGAAACAGTGTGTGCATGCATTATATCCCTTGTTTGATTGTCCTGAAAGATTACTTAGAGCAGGCCAATCATTGATTGTTACGAACAACAATGCTCATAGGTCAAAGTGCTCCTATTTGTGCTCATCCCACACACATACACCTGGTCTGTTCCACAAAAGTAGAAGTTCTTCAACTAGTGGCCTTAGGTACACATCGATGTCGTTGCCAGGTTGCCTTGGGCCTTGGATGAGCACTGGCATCATAATAAACTTATGCTTCATGCATAACCAGGGAGGAAGGTTGTAGATATAGAGTAATAGGACAAGTGCTATGACTACTGCTCTGCTCCCCGAAAGGATTCATACCATCCGTACTTAAAGCAAACCTTAAGTTTCTTGCGTCATTTGAAAACTCTAAGAATTCTCTATCGATTGCTCTCCACTGGGACCCATCAGCAGGGTGTCTCAACATATTATCTACCTTACGGTCTTCGTTGTGCCATCGCAATAACTTTGCATGGTCTTTGTTTCCGAACAAACGTTTTAAGCGTAGTATTATAGGAGCATACCACATAATCTTGGTAGGGATTTTTCTTCGTGGGACGTTCGCCCTCAACATCACTAGGGTCATCTCGCCTGATCTTATACCGCAATGCATGATATACCGGGCATGCATCTAACTTCTCGTACTCCTCGCCACGGTAGAGGATGCAGTCATTAGGACATGCATGTATCTTCTGGATTTCTAATCCCAAAGGGTAGACTACCTATTTTGCTTCGCACGTAGTGACGGGCAATTCGTTATCCTTCGGAAGCATCTTCTTTTGGATTTTCAGTAACTCCCCAAATCCCTTATCAGATACACCATTCTTTGCCTTCCATTGTAGCAATTCCAGTGTGGTACCCAACTTTTTCTGTCCCGCATCACAAGTTGGGTATAGCAATTTCTTGTGATCCTCTAGCATACGCTCGAACTTGATCTTCTCCTTTTCACTTTTGCATTCTCTTTGTGCGTCACGAATGGTCTGACCAAGATCATCAGTGGGTTCATCTTCTGCCACTACCTCTTCTTCAACTTCCCCCATTGCAGTCTCATTGAAGGCACCATATTTAGCAATAATGTCATCATCATTCCATTGTTCTTCTTCACATTCTTCCATTACAACCCCGATTTCTCCGTGCTTCATCGAACAAATATAGTTTGGCATGAAACGCAACTTCAACAAGTGTGAATGAAGACTCTTGAGCTAGCATATTCCTTCAAATTCTTACATATGGCACATGGGCAGCACATGAAACCATCGCGTTTGTTTGCCTCGACCACACGCAAGAAAGAATGCATGCCCTCAATGAACTCTTAGGAGCGGCGATCAGCATTGTACATCCAATGCCGTCTCATCTGCATTACATGACATACATACCATATTAAAACCTAGAACATAATTAGTTAATTATAGGACATGCATGCCACCACACAAGGTATTAATTTATGAAAGTCTCGCTACAATATAGACAATTCCAACTACCACTAAAAAAACTAAAGCTAAAATGCACTTCAGCAGCATAAGGATTTCGCGACCAATCCCAACAAAAACAGACAGATCATGCATTTGTTCAACATCTATGGGCTTCTTCCGCAGGATCACTGCCTCATCAGCCGCCGTAGCCGCCTGTGCAAGAGAGTTTTGCACATGTTCAACATACTCTTCCTCCCAGTACCAGCCTGAACATCCAGTGCATCCCACTGAAATTAAAACAAAAAATTAGAACTTTAATCACAATTATCATGAAAATAAGTATAAATTAACCATAATCATCAAATGCGACAAAATAACTCACATTACGATCCGGACACTTGTAGAAGATACGACCCTTGTTGGGACACTCCTTCCTCACCCAGTACTCCATCACAATCTTCTCCTCACACTTACCGCATGCAATGAGAGGGAGGTCCGGCCTTAGTCGCTTTGGAACCCGATGAGAGGCCGAGGACCCGGAAGCAGTTGACATCTACTCTCTATACTCATTTTTAATATAATATAAATTTCTCATTTTATAAACAAATAAAATTAAAAAAACTCTAAAATTCTCTATATCTCTAAACCATAAAATGTGCTATGCATGCTAGAAATGAAAGCTGAATACTAGTTTTGAATAACTACTTTAACCTTCCTTCATCCAAATATGCAAACTTTAAAGTGATTTTGAGCTTAAATGGCTTACAAATAAAAAAATCCACCATAAAAAACCACATATATCTAGTCTACAAAATGAGATATGCTATTGATAAAACATGAGAGTATAAAGTTGGTAACCTTTAGAACCGAAGAATCGATGGAGGAATTGAAAAAATCTTGTGATTACCGGCGATGAGGAAGAAGAGAGGCCGACGATGAAGCAAGATCACTGAGCTCGAAGTGGCTCGGGGTCGGGGAGGAAGAAGGACTATATAGGAGGGGACCTTTAGTCCCGGTTGGAGACAGAAACTGGGACTAAAGGTCCCTTTCTAGTCCCGGACGGAGCCTCCAGCCGGGAGTAGACTTTTACTCCCGGTTGAAGGGACCAACCGGAAGTAAAAGTTAACCTTTAGTCCCGGTTGGTAGCTCCAACCGGGACTAAAGGTCCCCTGCAGCAAAAGCCTGCCGCAGTAGCTGTTGGGTAGAGACTTTTAGTCCCGGTTGAAGCTACCAACCGGGACTAAAGGTCTCTCTAGTCCCGGGTACGAAAAATACCAAGACTAAAACTAAATTTTGAGCTGGATCAAAGGTCGTTTCTCTACTAGTGTATGTCTCCAATCTCTAACCTATCGTTGACCTCAGTTCTCGATTTGTGTTTGGCGCTAGTATAGGTATAGTTTATTGTTTGCCTCACGTCTCACAGAGTTTAGTTAGGTGCTTCACTTTTGTTGCATTCTTTTTCAGATGAGCATTGACAATTGATATTGATATATTTTGCTTCTGTAGGAAAACGCATGCCCATGTACCTGCCCTGCCGCCATGGTCAAACTTGCACACGTTTCATCGGCCTTCCTTGCATGCAGACATTCATCACCAGGTTCAATGTGATTGTTGTTTCATGGTCGGGTTATTTATTGATAGGCCTATGTCATCTCTGGAAGTCACTATTGGTGCTGGAATTCAGGTTAATCAATTTGACATTTTGCCAGGGCTATTTGATGGACATCTCAAATGCGTGTGATCTTATGGCAATTAATACTTCGTAGTGACGAAGTTATCAGGTACTCACTCCATACTCAAAAATCAAGTCGTTTTGGATAGGATTTAGCATACCAAGGAGTGATTAATTAGGGTGTATTTTTTCTTGCCTGCCCTTATTAAATACGGAGAATTAGCTGTTGGACATACAAAGTGATGGTCATTTGTTGGCGGACACCCCATTTTTAGCATTTTGCCAGAAGACACTCACAGGACACTGCGGACCGGTTGCAGCAGGTTCAGGAGAGAGAAAATTTTGTTTTGGACATCTGGTGCCTCTGAGCCACAGTTGGGTCCACCCCCAACATGGTCTGCCTATGTCGCTAACCCGCGGCCCCGCTTGTCAGCTGCCGCGGCCCGTGCTGCCCCATCCTGAGTCGCTAACTAGGAGGGCCCACGCGTTAGAGACAACGGCCTTCTTCCCCAACGAACTCCGCTGGAGTCGGAGTCAGCCGCCGCCGCCCGATCGATCTCCAACTGCGCGGCACGAGGTTCCCCATGGCTATAAAGAGAGCATCCCTGTGCATCGTAAACCTAGCCGCCACCCGCTCCGAACCTTCCACCACGTGCCGCCATCGCTGTCGCCCCGGAAAGATCCCGCCGCCGTCGATCTCCTTTCTCGCCAGTGAGACCAGCACAGCAAGGAGCTAAGCTTGCATCCTGGCACTTGCGCCCATGTCCGGCGGCACCCGCGCTCGTGCGTGGTGGTGACCGCATCCAGTGGTCCGAAGATCCGGCGGCGCCCCTACCCGTACTCGCGTGTGGCGGCGCCTGCATCCGGCGTTGTAGATGCGCCCGCGTGCAGTGGTCCTTCATGCCCATGCTCATGAATGGTGGCACCAGTGTCCGGTGGCTGGTAGTGACCTCGTGTCTGTGAGCCCCCATGGTGGTCCGGGCCCTAGCGGCCCCGGCGGCTACTGGCGGGCGGTGCCTCGACGAGTCTCGCTCCCGTTGGCCGCCGTATGCGGCGAAGAGCCTCATGGAGCGTGCGCTGCTGCTGCTCCGGGAGTTCTCCGTGGTGAGGTCTCTCGCCCTGTGCCCTTCCCAGTACGACCGAGCCCCGTAGCTCGCGTTCCTCTGAGGTCGGGTGAGTTGCCGCCGTCTTCCATGGCGCTGACCGACACTTCTTATGGGTCCAACCAGACCAGGTTGGGGGCAGACCCAACTGTGTCTCAGGGGCACCGGATGTCCAAAACAAAATTTTCTCTCTCCTCAGCCGGCTGCAACAGGTCCACAGTGTCCTGTGGCCTAATTTCAACGAACCAGAATGTCTTCTGGCAAACTGCTCAATACAGGGTGTCCGCCAGCAAATAACCATCACTTTGCATGTCCGACAGCCAATTCTCCCTATTAAATAGGGTAGTAGGTATTCCCAATACAACAAATGTTTCTAGCTTGGTTGGTTAGCTTGTTGAGGCTCGAGGCACGAGGGCTGTGTTCAATCCCTTGCGTCGTCATATTTTTTGTGTAATGTGTCAATTTTGTGCGCGATTTTTTTCATTGGCGCTTGCCTGATTCGTTGAGGCTCGCTGCATGGCACTGTGGGTGTGTTTTTTCCCTTGCCGTGCGGATTACTTTCCTTGGTGCTCGCGTTGGCCACTGCATGGGACTATTGACGCGATTTTTTGGCATGATTTTCCCCTTGGCTCGGATCGCTCTGTTCGCTGGCGCGTGATTTTTGCACCAGTTTGTTTGGGTCACTTGCGTATTTAAACGCCACAGTGCAAGAAGTACTAGTATGCAACACAACACTAAGCCAGCTCCTCTTGTTCATTTGTCGTGCAACTGTCCCAACACATGGACGAGTTCTTTGCTAGATTGGATCCCAATGGTAAGTAATTGTCATGTTTCTTTGTATCTTGGTCTCTATTTTTTTTATGCATGCATCTATTATTTAAAGTCACTCTACTAGATGACAATGAAGCGTTTCCTATTTTGGATTTGAACTTGTCACCGGAAGATAAGGAATGGTGTTCTTATGTTCTTACTAGAATATTGACCTTAGGTTCTTCCAAGAGCAAGATTCCTAAAATAATGTTTTTATGTATGACTACTCGACCAAGATTCGATGAGAGGGGAGTGTGTATTTTTAATGGAAAGATAGGATACTTTCCTCTAGTTACTTTTGAGCATGCTAAGAGGAGTAGTGTTAACTGGCCAGCTGGGACAATTGAAGCGAAGCCGATAGCAACAATTACAAGAGATGTAATCAGAGAATTCATGATTTCTAGTGTTCTTCCTGCTATTCGAGCTAGATGGCCACTAGAAGATGTCGATAAGCCTATCTACATTCTGCAAGATAATGCACCTTCTCATACTAGAGTAGAACATGATGATCCATAGTTCCTTGAAGCTGGTAAAGAAGATGGTTTTGACATTAGGGTCATTTTTCAACCATCAAATTCACCAAATTTTCATATCGTAGATCTGGGCATATCTCGTGCTATCCAAGCTATTGAAATTAAGAAAGATGCAAAAAAGCATTGATGTCCTTATTCTGAGCGTTCAACAGGTACACTCTCTACAAGTATATTTTCTTTTCTAGTTTCAACTCAGTCTAATTTCATGAGTACTAGTATATCATTATAACTGAATTTGATTTCATGAATAGGCTTTTCAAAATTTCAATATTATTCACTCGTTGGTAGCTGACGCTTTGGAGAAGCTTGGTTCATGGAGGAACAACTAGACCTCGGATTAGTAGTTGCACAATTAGACTTCTTTGGTATTTAGGCAAATATGGATGTATGCATGAGACATTTAATCTTGATCGAACAAATAGTACTCTATCTTTGCATCTCCTTTCTTTTTCATGTGCGCACCCTGCATTGCTACTGTTCCCTTGCCGAGGAGCCATGGCCATGGACGACTCATCCTCCAGCTCCGAGAGCCCACCTCCTCGTCCTCCTTGGACGCTCCTGCGTCTCTGACCGCGTCATCCTCCGACTCCTCCGCCGCGGCTAGCGACGTCCTGCGGCACAGCTCGACGGACTCTAGCAGCACGACGTCCTGCGGCGCAGATCGACGGACTGCCATGACGTCCTCCGCCGCGACGTCCTGCGGCGCGATGGCCTCCATGCGTCGCTTCATGGCCTCCATGCGCAGCGCGAGCGAGCTCTCTCTCTCCATAGAGACAAGCGACAGACTCTCTCTCTGATGCGCGGTGCGAGCGAAGCAAGGGACGACGGCAAGCGAGGAGGCGCAATTAAATGTATCCTCGGGACTGGGCGATGCCGTGACGGGCCAGGATACGAAACAGTGGGGGTAATCCCGTCCAAAACTCTCTCCATGCGCCCAAAACGACTTCATTAGTGAAAACCACTACACCCCCTAAAACGACATGATTTCTAAGTACGGAGGGAGTATATCTTGTTGCGATGCATCATTTTACTAAATTCTACCCACATGCATAGCTGTCATTTTTTTTAGAAATTCAGTGCTTGACCAAATCTCTCTCTCTGACTTGATCAACAGTATATAAAAGTTTTCAGAAATTCAATGTATTTAGTGTTAGTTTTTGTCCATGTTTCCCCCTAAATTTCAGTGTTAGCTCTCAGTGAATTCATTAATTCAGTGTTTCCCCCCAAAATCCTGTGAATTCACCAAACAGTCCATTTGCAAATGCAGATAAACCTGATTTTAGTTTTTTTATTGCATTTTTATCATGTCTGTGAAATGAGTGTACAAGTACAAGGTGCTAGTCATCAAGGTACATAATGGATCCATGCATCTCTATGTAAACAATGTAGGTATTTGATTTCCACTTATTTACTTTTTGGGAAAAGGAAATGGCCACACCTATGCGTTAGGGCCTGTTTGGATCACAACTGAATTATTATAATATGGATTATGCATAGAATTATTATAATTTGGATTATGGATTAAAATAACTAGAGTGTTTTGGGTTAATGGATTATGGTAATTGATTATAGTTGGTCAAAGTGAAAAAAAAAATTCTATCTTAGCCTTTATAGTTCGACATATGCACAACATTGATTGGGGAGCAAGTTCGACGAGTTGCACAACATTGGAGAGCGTGTGGAAATCCATGGCCATTGCCGCCTCCATCTTCCCCTCGTATCTTACCTCCTTCTCCTGATCCGATGGGGTGAGGTGGATTTGTGGATGGCGAATAGAGCAGAGATGGGATGCACAGGAGGTCGGCAGTGGAGGGATATTTGTATATAGGAATGGAGCCGACCGTTGCAAGGGAGCTCGTAGCCTCGTATAGACAACTGGATATTTCCAATTTTTAGGAACAACTTTAGGATAACAAACTACTACTCCCAGCAGCCCGTGCACCGTGGGAGCGGAAAATGCATGGTTTGGGGAAACAAACAACCTCACCCACCTGACTCATACTACCCCTCGCGAGAAGCGCGGTGGACCGCGGACGGGGAGAGAACTGCCGCGCACGGATGGCGAAGACGACGTGGCTGCATGCCGAATTGCCGACGCGGGCAAGGGAGGAGCTGATCGAGACGTGGGCCACACGATGGCACAATCCATTCATCCAGCGGACGCCGCTCTAGGGGCGGGTGACCGCATATTTTCTTTTGGAGGCTGAGCAAGAGGAGCCACCAAATTTGCAAGAACAGAGAACACAGGACAACAAAAGAAAAAAACCAAAACAAAAGCTGCGACATCAAGCACTAATCTGCCATAGATCGTTCCTGCAAAGCAATTCATGATACATAAAATTGGAGCTTCACGTTGCATGAAAGGACCACAATTGATGATAAAACAAAAAGGTTGTTTCTGTTTACATTTAACATATATGCATCATGCTTAGCTCACTGTGTCTGGTCATCAGCATTATGCGAGTTGGTTATGGTAGATGCATGTTGAAACATCTATGATTTATATCACAGAACAGACCTACAAATTCACTCTGATGAAACAAGCAAGAGCGGCGAGCAGTAGAGAAAGAGTGGCGTGCGTGCGTATGGGAGGCGGCTGCATGCTGGTCTCGGAAGTTGGAAGTGCATGCGGCCATGCGCACAGAAGACGAAGATGAAGAGAGTCACGCCCTGTTAACAGGGGCGGATCTACGGGGTATGCCAGGTATGCACCGGCATACCCTACAGTTTCAGACAGTAGAGGACGCATACATGTATTTTTATAAAAAAGAAAACAAGAAAAACATACCGAAGAAGATGATAACGCAGTGGCCGCTGCTACGGCCTTGCTGAGACGGCCTTTTTCAGGCCCGCGCAGCCACACGACGGGAGTTCCACGTAGCCACACGACGGGAGTTCCACGTAGCTCCACCACTCCAGACTCCAGCCATCATTCATTGATCCACCCAAACTGCTCTTTTGCTACCTTTTTTTAAGGGGACGCTCTTTTGCTACCTGCTGGCTCTACGTGCACATATAACCTAACTGCCTGCAGATTACAATGATTAAAGGGTATTTTCTACAATGCTTTACGTTTAGTAAAAATAAAGTTAAAAAATAAGATGGGTAATCTTTTAAATGATTGTCTAGTCGATAAATGACACATTTTCTTTGTAGTGGATAAAAATGATATAATCAAGACATTTATTGTAAGATAAATAGTATTGTAAGCCTCTTACTCTCTTTTTATGCCTATTTTACATTTAAAATTATTAGTTTGGCATTTGAACTATTTATATTATAATTTGTAAATGTTTCAATTTACTCTTCAAATTTAAGATTTATCATGTTATTTAGTTGACAACATTTTCATTTCAATTCGTTTAGGAGCCTAAATATTCATTTCGAACCAAAGTGACATAAAATGGGGAGGACGAATATCCCAAATGTACACAAGTGTCTTACAGGTGGAGTGGTTAGGTGATGAGCATGCGAAGCAGAAGATTTGGGGTTCTAGCGTTGGTGGCCGCGAAGCGTGTGTTTTTCGTGCGAAAAATTGCATGACTGTGTGGCTGCTAAGTGGGGTCTCTCTTGGTATTTTTTAAAAATAATTCCCTATTTTCAGCCCATTTTTTTAGGTTTTCTGGAAACCACATCATTGTCGGGTTTTTTAGAACTAGCACTGATGAGCGCCATCATCATTGCCGCTTTAGTTGTGCCAGTTTAAAAACCGACACTGATGGCCTTTTTCAACCGACAGTGATTTCAAAATCTGTACTAGTGTTCTAGCTTAATCGTTGAATTTAAGGCTTATCATGTTATTAATGCATGTCGTTTTACTGAACTGGAATATGGCTTACCGATGTGAAAATGGTTTTACTGAATTGCATAAGATTTTTTTTTGGTGCGGCATACCCTGTACTAAAATACTAGATCCACCACTGCCTGTTAATGCATGCGTCCATGCGCGGCTAACGGGCAGCAGTCAGGGTTAGTTTCGTCCAAACTGATCGAGAACTGACGCCACAACTACAAAACGACTTTCCCTCCCAGCGACACTACGTTTCACCCTCGCCGTCGATCGGCTCCCGGGGCCCCTGACACCACAATCACGAGAGATTCAGTGTCGTCGCCGGTGAGGGCGAGAGGAGACCAAAAGCCATGTGTCGGGGGTTGGTGGCAGTGGCAGACCATCGGCCGCCTAGAAGATCTTGCAGTCTTTGTGCCCACCGCTGTCCTTAACCATGCCGTCGTAGCCACCCTTCGCCATGCCCGGCGAGTACCATCGCTTCCCCACATCGGACGACGTCTGTGCGGGGGATGCGCCTCCTGATGATACTATCGAGTAGGGGCTGCTGGTCCTACGGACACTGGTGAGATGATGCTTATGCTCCACCTCCACTAAGACCTCCGTATTTGTTTTCCCTTCTCAGGTCAGTGTTTGGACAGCAGACCAGAAGCCATATGTTAGGGGTTGGCAATGGAAGGTCACCAGCCGCCTAGAAGGCGCTCCCCTTTGCCATGTCATCGCGGTCGCCCTTCGCCGCGTCGCGGTCATCCTTCGCTGGGCCCGACGAGTACCATCGCTTTCCCACATCAGACAGTGTCGGCGCGGGGGCTACTCCTCTTGATGCTTTCGAGGAGGGGCTGGTCCTACGGACACCAGTGAGATAATGCTTCTGCTCCACCTTCACCAGGAACTCCGGATTTCTTTTCCCTTCTCGGGTGAGCTTACGGTGTTTATACCTTTCCCCTTCCTCCCCAACGTCTCTCTAGAGCACTCCACTCATTTAGCTCATCCAAGAACAGAAGAGAGCAGCTCTCTCTCTTCCTCACTCACCATTGGAACCCCTCAAGCTTCTCCCTTTGATTCCCTTCCAAATCCAAGAGAGTTTGAGCCTCCAACTATATTAGGGAGCAGCCCCAACTGTTCTTCATCTCCTAGAGCACTTGGTTCACGTTTTGGTCGGTGGTTGTGTTTATTACTCCTGGAGCTTTGCTCCTAACCGGCTAGAGCATCGCCTGTGGAGCTTGCCAACTTGTATGGCAGCCCCGGGAGGTTTGTAATCACCCCAAACAGCTAGTGAAATCACCCTCATCTCAGGAGTTCATTCTCTTGACTTGAGAACGAGGAAAGGGTTGAAAGAGACCCAAAGCTTTTGTGGCAACCTCAACAACGTGGACATAGGCAAGCCTTAGTTGCGAGCTGAACCACGGGATAAATCGGTGTTTCACTTGTGTTCTTGTGATTTGCATTGCTATACTTGTATTTGTGGTGATTCTAGGGTTTGGTCCTGATCTACTTTCTTAGGGTTTGGTCCCGATCTACTTTCTTGTGCACTTCCACCAACATCCAGGTGGTGGAATATGCTCTACACTACCCCAAGAACATCAGTAATTTGCTCGATCTACTGTTTCTTGGGTAGTTTTTAAATTGTAGTTCAAGCTTGTCTGCAGGCACGGCAGTGCCACACTTTTGTGACGCAGTGCCGCAGTAAGGCAGTGTTGTACCTTGGGAGCAGCAGTGCCGCCCCTAGAATTTAACTTTCGCTGCAAGTTTGTTTTAAACAGGCCTATTCACCCCCTCTAGGTGACATCAAGGTCCTTTCAATTGGTATCAGAGCTAGGCTCTTAATTTTGGGCTTAACCGCCTTGAGAGACGATGTCAATAAGTAAGGAGGTATCTCTAGAACTTCTACTTTTAGATGGCTCAAATTATGCATATTGTTCTGCTAGTGTGCTTGATGTTTTTAGAGCCATGGGTCCTCATATTGAGCGGATTGTAGATGTAAGCATTTCACCTCCTAGTGACGATTTGACCATCTTATCTAAAGAGGAAGTGGAATGTTTACAACACAATGCTCAAGCTACTAATGTCTTATTTAGTGCTTTGAGTGAAGATGTTTTTGATGCCATCATATTTGGAGACGATGAACCACTTGATGATGCTCATATCATTTGGACCACACTCAAAGAAAAATATGACAAGTCCAAATGTAATGAGAAGTTGCTCTCATTTGAGGAACCACTTGAGGACTGCTCAACTTCACCGACAAATGAAGAGCCTCAAGTGATTCTCCCAAAAGGTCCAAGTGATCATGCCACATCCACTTCCTCACCAACATATGACTTAATGGAAGGTAATGAAATGGTTGGTGAGAACAATGCTTTTACATGTGGTACTTCTACTTCCTCTAGTTCTTGTGAGACTAACATTTTGAAGGAAGAAGAAACTTATGATCAGTGGAGGCCAAATGATGAATCCACCTCACCAAGAAACTCAACTCTCTTTGCCACTCCTCATTTGGGTCTCATGGCAAAGAAAGAGAAGAATGTGGCAAGTGAGAGTGAGAGTGAAGGTGAAAGTGAGAGTGAGAGTGAAGATGAAAGTGATGATGATGAGTTCAATCAATACTTGACACGTCTAACCAAGAAAGACAAGTTGATGGTGCTCAAGCTCATAGCGAAAATTCAAGAGCAAGAAGAAACACTTCACGATCAAGAAGAGTATCTCATCAATAAGATCAAATGCTTAGAGGAGTTGACCAAAAAGCATGAAAAGCTTAAGTGCTTTCATGCTAGTTTGGTCAAAATGTATGAGAACTTGTTAATTGAGCAAACTCATACTATTAACTCTCTATCTTGTGTTGCCAAATTAGAAGATGAGAATTATGTGCTCAAGGACAAGGTGGAAAGGCTCACTAGCAAGAATGAGATCTTACAAGAAGATCATGATGAGCTTTTGTGCTCTCATGAGAAGCTTATGGATTCTCATCTCATGCTAGAAATTACTCATGAGGTTGTGGTAACAATGGTAAAATCATACCAACCTCACACTCACAAGTGCACATGTACACAAGTTCCATTTATTTTATCATGTGCTAACAATTGTTGCTATCAAGCATGCCAACCTTCCGTTGAGCATGTACTTGTAGAAATTTATGATGATTCCATTACAAAAGAAAATGAAGAGCTCAAGGAAGAAGTTGAGAGGCTAAGAAGGGACTTGATTCAATGGAAGGGCAAGTGCAATGCTCAACCTTCTCAAGATAACCGTAAAGACATGGTGAAGAAGCTTGAGAAGGGATCAACCAAAGCATGCATCAAGCCCCATCAAGAAGGACACAAGTCCAACAGTGCCAAAGTCAAGGGAAAATTTGAAGAAGTGCAATCTATCCAAAATGCAGCAGTTTAACTCAAGGCTGCAGAGGTTCCAGGATGCAGCAGTGCCGCATCACAGTGCCGCACCTAGGTAGAACAGCGAAGCCCCCAAGACCACCAAGGTGCAACTTCAACCAAAGAAGACTCTCATCACTTGCTTCAGGTGCAAGGAGGTTCACCATGTAAGAGATTGCTCCTTGAAGAAAGAAAACAAAGGCATGAGTAAGATTCAAGAGAAGAAGAAAATGGCTCATGTGAAGTGCCTCAAGTGTTCCAACATGGAACACAATGCCTCTATGTGTTCCAACAAGGTTGATGACCAAGCCACACTTCCAAAGAAGACAAGAAGAAACCAGAGGAAGTGTTATGGTTGCAATGAGAAGGGACGTGAAATTGGCTCATGTTCTAACAAGAAAAGTGAAAGCCTTGTGTCATCAAGAAAGAGGCTCATTAGCAAGGTAGCAAACAAGAAGCAAGATAAAAATGTCTTACATGATCAAGCGCCGCATTTGCTACACTTGACGAGGAAAGGGACATCTAAGTATGGATTGTCCCATGGGTAACACTCCTAAGCTCAACTTATCAATTGATTCAAATTTGCTTAGGAGGCCCAAAAATGACACTTGTGCTAGAAAGGTGATTTGTTCACCGTGTGCTAGCACAAAGGCCATTTGGGTGCCTAAGTCTCTTGTGACTAACTTTGATGGACCAAACATAGTTTGGGTACCAAGTTGTGCTTGGTGAGTGTTGTAGGTACTTGGAGGTGGTATGAAGCTTTGGGGTGCTTGAGCAAGTTAATTGAAAATATCATCTCAAGCTATCAATCTTATTCATATTGTCTATTTTCTCAAGATTGACCCAAGGACAACTTGATGGATATATTTCTAACTTCATACTCGCCTCAGTAACTAGTACCTAACCCTTCCTAGCTAGCCACTTGACTTGTGTAGTCTCTAGTAGTTCACAAATATGTGTGTGTTTGCGAATTGTTAAGAGTGGCTAGAGTATTTCAAGTTTAATGAGTCTTTTGCCATATGATGCTTTTAATAGCTCTCTAGTAGAGAAGATCTTATTCATATTGTAGGTATGAGGAACCACCTTGCAAGGCAATCAAACTAATGGCTATTGGTGATATTAGACCACAAGAAATCCAGGCCACTATAGAGGAGGATCCTCAAGTTGCAGTTGCTCTAAAACTAGTTGATGCTACATCTATGGTAGTGCCATACCTCTGAGCGGCAGTGCCGCGCAGCAACAAGGAGCAGCAGTTGACAACAGTCTAGTTCGAGGACAAAACCTACAACCCATCTTTGAGCAAGAAGAAGATGAAACTCAAATGGAAGGTCAACTCAACACCAATCTCTAGTGCCACAACCAAGAGCTCACCAAAACATTGAAAAGGAGTGGTAATCTCTAAAATCACAAGTGCATGATATTTTCAAAGTTTACTTCTTTGTGTCTTGTGTAGCCACTTAGGAAAATAAAGCACTTGAGGATATAAATTGGTTGTTGGTCATTCTGGAAGAAAAGTATGATTTGAATTGAATTTATCATCCACACCAAGCAACATACATGACTTGGGTTTTCTTTGTGGACTTCAAACCAAGAATTTCAACAAAGCCAAGAATAAAGAATCAAGCTCAAGTAGAGGCACTTATCACTCACAGTTCAAGAACTCTCTACTTGATGGAATCTTGTCTTATGGTAGATTGCTAAATTCTCATTCTTATCTTATGGCCATCTACATGTTCTAATGATTGTAAGTATTTCTTGGCATAGTTCAATTTGATTACTCTATTGTTGCAATGACCTAGACATAGAGTGAAATCTCAAGTTCTTAAATGAATAAAGTGCTATGTGAGGAATTCAAATACTTAGAGTGCTTATCAAAGGGGAAGTTACTCTTTGACTAGTGTTGTGAGACTAATCTTTCTCTCTAAGTGATTTGTGTAGTCTCACTAAATGAGAATATATTTCTCAAATGGAGTGTGCTTTCATAGGAAGATCATCAATCCAAAACTATGTGATGTGCTCTCTCTCTAGTTAATTTGGAATTGATTCATCTATTTTAGTCACTCACCATAATATGGCTTAAATCTACCCTTTTGGACTTAATTGACCAACCATGCACATTTACATTTCCATTCCACTCAAAAGAATGTGCATGAGGGTTTAAGGGAGATTTAGTCCATGTTATGAGGTTTCTCTATTTTAGTAATCCATTTTTCTTCCACACATAAAAGGTTACTAAATGAGAAACTAGTGCTTGTGTTACTAATGCCCTCTTGTGTTGAGCTTATTTATATAAAATCAAGAAAAAGAGGTTGTGCTTGTTTAACTAAATAAATCACAAGCCCATGCTTACTCTTCACCTGAAGAAAGATGAGGTTGCTAGAGGCCAAAGAGACCAAATTTTCAGTTTGGATAAAATCAAGTTTGAGGTTGAGTTGGATAAGCTATATTGGAAGAATTCACAAGACTACATGTATCAATAAGAGAACTGAATGGAAATAACATCTTGTGAGTACTCTTAACCAAATTCACCTCAAGATTGGACAAGAAGAAGAGAAGAAAAGGGAATTATCAAATCTGTCTAGAAAATTAAATTTCTGAATTGGCCGCCTTCAAGCATGGATTTGGAAGTTCAAATACTGATAAATTGGCTTGAAACTTTGTGAGCATGCTATACACACCTATTACTTGTTGCTATACAGTTGGCATGAAGATTGGTTTAGAAGAAAGTCAGTTTTGAGTTGAATTCTATCAGCTTCCGCATTGCAGTTTTCAGACTCTAGCAGTTGTGATAGAAAATTGATTTGGCTGATCAAATGGAGCACAAATGAGCTGAAATTTTCACAGCAGTTAGAGGATTCATGGGTGCACATCTCAGCCAAATTTCTTGCATATTGGACTAGTGGTCTGAGGGATATGAATTTTTCTCCAAGGAAGACAGAATCTGAAAACTCACTGTATTGAATTGGATTGCATTGTAACAACAAGATTAAGTTGGCTCTCAAGTTGGTCGTGAAGAATCAGTAAAAATGATAAGCATTAGTGTGGTCTAAAGGAGTTGCAATGAAAGTGAAAGACTCACACAAGGGTCCAAAGAGTTGAAATCAAAATACAAGAAACAACAAGTAATTACAACCGATTCAAACTTGAAGAAATCAGTTGCAGGCTTTCAGAAACAACAGCTGAGATAAATTGAAACTAGTTGACTTCAGCAGTTATAAGTAGCAGCAATGAGTTACAATCAGTTAGAATTATTTGAAATCAATTGGAAGCAACTAGAATCAGCTGAAACTAATTGGACTACAAGCAGTTTAAAGGAGTTTGAATCAGTTGGAGTATAGTGTAAACTTCTCCCTTGACCTCATAATTATTGATGTGCATGAGCATACTTTGTGTACTCTTGTATGCACGAATTGAGGGGGAGTTAAGCCTATATCTTGTGGGACTAATGGTTTCTTTCAAAGTTAATATTGAGTAGTCTCACACACATTGGAAAAAGAAGAACATCAAAGGAGGATGAATGGTTCCAATGGAATCCTTGGGTGCTCCAAAGGTTATTCTAGGAGGTCTTGGTCTTTATAAACCAAGTGCTCCCGATTTATTGTCGAATGCCCCAATCCTTTAGTGAAACTAGATTTGAATGAGTTGGAGAAAAGAATTGAAGAGTGGGCTTTCACTGCTATTTCTCCTCTCTAGAGCTCATCATATGCACATGATCCATCCAATTGATCACCCAGGATCTTATCAACAAAGAGTGGTAACTTCTAGTTCACTATTTGCAAAATTCATGAATTTTACCTTTGCTCTCTGTGTGAGTTGCTTTAGGTAAAGAAAGAACTTAGGAACCAAATATGAATCTTGGATGATCATAAGAGCTATAATTTACCATGAGTCATCAAGTGAAGAACTATGGCTATCCAAATCATCAAGTCTCACTTATGATGGTCATATCAATGTGGTGATCTATCTACCTTGGTGGTGGTATGTTTCCTTGGTATAATTTCAATTGTTGCAAATTTATCATGCCTTGACCAAGATATAAGATGAACTCCTCTTGACTCTTAAACTGATTCAAGTGCACTTTACAAGTAATTCGAGTACTTGATGCACATATTAAGGGGGAGCCCACTCTATGTCTTGTGTCTTTTGAGACTAATCTTTTCTTCTAGTGAATTTATGTAGTCTCTTGGTGAGAATGAGTTTCTCATGGGTATGCTACATTGACTCAATTCAAATTGGTAAAGTTATCTCTCATATTCATTTGGATTGTAATTTTTTCTCTTGTGTAGCTACTCTCCATAATATAGCTTAAATTCCCTTGTTTGGACTTAATTGACCAAAAGTGCATATGTTCTTGCCTTCCACATATATATGTATGCACTATCAGAAAGGGGTTATTTAGTCTATGTTATGAGGTTTTGCAATTAGTGATCTACATGCCTTCCACATCCAAAATGATAACTAGTTGTGAAACTCTAGCTTGTGCAATTTAATGTTATCTCTTGTCTTTATGAGCATTCCCTAAGTGACATTATGAGATACAAGAATCTATTCCAATTGGCATGAACTTGTGAAGACTCTCCTTCAAGTGGTGTCAAAACTATGAAGATCATATTTCAATTAGTATTAGTGGATAATCTTTCAATTCGGTATATCAAGAAATATGTCTTTAGTTGGTATCTCAAAATGACAAGAAGAGCTAGCAATGGTCTTTCAAACGAGATCAAGCACAAGTTTGTAAAATCTTCATGAAGGTCATGATTAAAAGAGATGGGCACAAATAAAATCTTTTTGTATTATGCCAAGCCCATCAAAGCACTAAATTCAAAATATCATGATCATGGTGGAGATTATGAGGCTTAGAACAAAGGTATATCGCTCCATGAACTCTTGTACTACCTTTGTGCATCTAGGCCCTTACATGCTATTGTGTGCATGTGTATGCAATACTTTGAGTCACAACATGAGTTTGTTCTTGTGGAGACGATTAGAGAATTATTTAGATATTTGGTTGATATCTCTTGTGGTGATGGCATGAGTCAGTCTCATGTTAAAAGTGTCATCTAAGTGAGGTATGAGCCAAATATGCTGAACTTTTACCTACCCCTTGCCCTCACTAGTCTATCATTATTTCCTCCTTTTGGTGGAGAGATCCTTTTTGGAGATTAATGCCAAAGGGGGAGAAATATTTGGAGAGAGTGTAAGGGAAAGAGATTGATATGAGGATTTAAAGGGGTAAAAGGGAGGCATATAAGATTTTTCAATTTTTATTGTGTGGTGTGTGCAAGGACAATTTATATATGCTAGTGTGTGATGTTCATGCCTTGAATGATGTGTTGTTTGTTCTCTCTGACTGCCACTGTGCGGCAGTGCCACGCTCACTCACGGAAGTGCCGCACATGACAGCTTTAGAAACTTCTTGAGATGCATGAACTGCCATGAGCATCATGTTTATCAGGATGACACCTTGCACCTCATGGATGCTAAGATATCGGAGAGTTCCCACACTTTATCTTGAATATGTGCATCTGGCATTTGATGCCAAAATTTGAATTCCTTTCAATGCACACATTTAGGGGAGCTCACTATATCATAGGATTCAAAATCTTATTATTTATCAATCTCTTGTAAGCTTTAATTGTGTTGTCATCAATTACCAAAAAGGGGGAGATTGTAAGTGCATCTAGCCCTTTAGTGGGTTCTGGTGAATTGAATGACAACACCATTAAAGGTCTAACAAGTTTACTAAGTGTTGAACAAGAAATTGAGTTTATTGCATACACTTGTGGACTATGGATTGAGAAGCATATATAGGTTCAGCAAGAAGGCAAACTTGATGATATTCCATATAATGTTCAAATCAAGGCCAAATTGTGTATTGTTGTGTTGGAAGATCACGGAAACAATATAGTTCAAGAGAAAGACAACAATGCAAATGGAGTTAATGAAATGGCTTCTATGTTGAGGAATATCATAGTATCATGAGAAAGCAAGCATATTTGGCAAATGTAAAAAGAGACATGAGTTGATGATTTTGGATTGGTCTAAATAATGGCTTGCTTTGCATGAACAAGAGATTGATAGTGGATTAGCTTTGATCAAGGATTGAAGAATGAGTCAAGAATGCATAACTGAAGAAATACCAAACAAAGGTTTAAATGACAAAGGACACAACTCATATTGGATATAAGTCAGTCTCTATGTTGGTTTGCTTGTATGGATAAAGATTTGGAAAATCACTTTGCATTGCTTTGATCAAGCTAGAAGTATGAAGATAGATATTGAAGTGAGTATTAGAGTGTCAAGCCAAAATGAAGAGGATATAAGGAATCATGAATTGGCTTGACTATATTGATGTTGATTCATATATGTCTTTATGTGAATCAAACTAAAGCTCGATTGATCTCAATATTCATATCTAGAAGATATTCAAGAAAGGATCATACTATTGAAGAAATGGTTTTTCAATGGATACTTAATATGATGTGACTTGAGTATGGCTTGATAAGGTGAAGATAGCAAGCAAAAGGGCTTCGAGGGACTAAGCGAAGGTGAAGGACAAGCGATGGCTTGAGGACCGAGGTACCATGGCTAAGGTGAAGAAGAGAGTGCTTGCATTGAGTTGAGGAACTAATCAAGCTATGAGGAGTCATATTGTGTTGAGAATCAAATCATTAGTGAAAGTGACTTGAAGCCATTGAGGTGAACTCATATGTATGGAAATGGTTCAAGTCACATGCTCAAGGTGTGTTTGCTCGAATAGATGAGATAAAGATGATTGCAACCCCTTATGAAGTGATATTGAGAAGAAATGGCATATGAAGACATTGAAGACTCAAGTGGTTAAAATGGTTCAAGTCACATGCTTAAGGCATAATGGGAATGAGGACAATACATTCGATGGTGGAGCCCCCTATTATAAAAAGGATGCGGTGACCAACTCAAAGGTGTTTAAATTGTTTGATATTTTGAATTTGAGTATAGAAAAAGCAGTACTGACACAATGCTTAAGCCAACACATGCTACCAAGTGCTCAAACGTACATATGCATCCTCTTATTCACAGCCAAGACAGCCAACACTTCACTCTTACCCTTGTTGTCTTGCCTGGTGCGGCACTGCAGCGACTTAAGTGACCGTTGGGGCTGGAGGGTATTTATACCTTTCCCTTTCCTCCCCAATGTTTCTCTAGAGCACTCCACTCATTCAGCTTGTCCAAGAACAGAAGAGAGAAGCTCTCTCTCTCTCTCTCTCTCTCTCTCTCTCTCTCTCTCTCTCTCTCTCTCTCTCTCTCCTTCACTCACCATTAGAGCCCCTCAAGCTTCTCCCTTTGATTTCCTTCCAAATCCAAGAGAGCTAGAGCCTCCAACTGCATTAGAGAGCAGCCCCAACTGTTCTTCATCTCCTAGAGCACTTGGTTCACATTTTGGTCGGTGGTTGTGTTTATTACTCTTGGAGCTTTGCTCCTAGCCGGCTAGAGCGTCACCCGTGGAGCTTGCCAATTTGTGTGGCAGCCCTGGGAGGTTTGTAATCACCCCAAACAGCTAGTGAAATCACCCCCATCTCAAGAGTTCATTCTCTTGACTTGAGAACGAGGAAAGGGTTGAAAGAGACCCAAAGCCTTTGTGGCAACCTCAACAACGTGGACATAGGCAAGCCTTAGTGGCGAGCTGAACCACGGGATAAATCGGTGTCTCACTTGTGTTTTTGTGATTTGCATTACTATACTTGTATTTGTGGTGATTCTAGGGTTTGGTTTGCTCAATCTACTCTTCCTTGGGCAGTTTTTGAATTGTAGTTCGAGCTTGTCTGCAGGCGCGACAGTGCCGCAATGCGGCAGTGCTGCACCTTGGGAGCAACAGTGCCGCACCTAGAATTTAACTTCCGCTGCGAGTTTGTTTTAAATAGGCCTATTCAACCCCCCCCCTCCCTCTAGGCGACATCAAGGTCCTTTCACACTTTCCACTTCCAAGACCAGCATGCAGCCTCTGCCCATATGCACGCGTGCCACTCTTTCTCTACTGCTCGCCGCTCTTGCTTGTTTCATCGGGGTGAATTTGTAGGTCTGTTCTATGATATAAATCATAGACGTTTCAACATGTATCTACCATAGCTAGCTCGCATTGCTGACCAGACACAGTGAGCCAAGCATGATGGATTTATGTTAAATGTAAACAGAAACAACTTTTTGTTCTATCATCAATTGTGGTGCTTTCCTGGAAAGTGAAGCTCCAATTCTATGTATCATGAATTGCTCTACGGGAACCATCTATGGTGGATTAGTGCTTGATGTCGCAGCTTTTGTTTTTTTTTATTTTGTTGTCCTGTGCTCTCGATTCTTGCAAATTTGGTGGGTCCTCTTGCTCAGCATCCAAAAAAAAATGAGGTCGCCGCCCCTAGAGCGGCGCCCGCTGGACGAATGGATTGTGCCGTTGCATGGCCCACATCTTGATCCGCTCCTCCCTAGCCCACATCGGCAATTCGGCATGCAGCCACATCATCTCCGCCGTCTGCGCGCGGTAGTTCTCTCCCCGTCCGCGTTTCCGCCATGCTTCTTGCGAGTGGTAGTATGAGTTAGGTGGGTGAGGTTGTTCGATTCCCCAAATCATACATTTTCCGCTCCCACGGTGCACGAACTATAGGGAGTAGTAGTTTGTTATCCTAAAGTTGTTCCTGAAAATTGGAAATATCGAGTTGTCTATACTACGAGGCTACGAGCCCCCTTGCAACGGTCGGCTCCATTCCTATATACTAATATTCGTCCGCCACCGACCTCCTCCGCATCCCATCTCTGCTCTATTCACCATCCACAAATCCACCACACCCCATCGTATCCTAAAGTTGTTCCTGAAAATTGGAAATATCCAGTTGTCTGTACCATGAGGCTATGAGCTCTCTTGCAACAGTCGGCTCCATTCCTATATACAAATATCCCTCCGCCACCGACCTCCTCCGCATCCCATCTCTGCTCTATTCGCCATCCACAAATCCACCGCACCCCATCACATCAGGAGGAGAAGGTAAGAGACGAGGGGGAGATGGAGGCGGCGACAGCCATGAATTTCCACACACTCTCCAATGTTGTGCAACTTGTCGAACTTGCTCCCCAATCAATGTTGTGCAACTTGTCGAACTATAAATGATAAGATAGCACAAACAAACAAAACACAACTAAGAACAAACACCAACCAACAGACAAGCTTGAAAAGAGTGCACTAAACAGCATGGCTTGGCTGCTACGATTACGAGAGCGCAAGAATGACCGAGAACGGAGCTATTGTTAAAGAGGACACGTCTTTCGAGGTGTTTGCAACATAACGGAGAGAAGACAGACTATAAGCTTGATCCATTTTAGTTAATGAAATAAGGTGATGGACATTTTAGAGAAATATCCTAAAGTTGAATTAATCCAAATTATATTTCACTTGAAAAGAACGAGGTTAAACCTTAGTTAAATTTTAGTTATAAAATGAATGTATATCATTTAAGTCATTTTAATATTTATAGTTTAGAAACATAGAACATTTGAGAGTAGCTAACGAATCATCTCATGTTTCGAGGTTGTTCTAAGCAAGTCATAATTGATGTTGGTATTAATCACATTAACATTTATTTATAAAAGACCGGAGATAAACCTAAGTTGCTTTTAATTCGAAAAGGACATTGAGTAGACATTAATCAAATTAATATGATTAAATTCAGAAACACATAACATGGTAAAGATTGTTTCTAACACGTAGCTTACATTACTACGAGGCTAACCCAACAAGAACGGGCTAAAACGGAGCTAAGACGCATAAACTATGGCTACAACAGGCTTTTAGGGCCCGCCTGGCGGTGGCATGGGGCGCGGGGACACGGGCCTCGCTGCTGGCGCTGCTGCTGTGCTCGGCTGGGCTGCGGCTTTGGCCAAGGCCCAAAGGCGATGGTGGGAGCATGCGGGTTAGGGCATGCCGGTGGTGGGCTGCGAAAGCTGGGCCAGCAGGCCAGCGGGGCGCGCGCTGGTGTGCAGCAGCTGCTGGGCCAGCCCAAGAGCGGGGCGAGCGTGCGGGTGGAGGGGAAGGGCTGGCTGCAGGCTGGGGTGAGCATGCGCGGGCCAAAATGAGAAAGAGAGGGGGAAAAGGAAACGAAAAATATTTACTTTTTGTGAAACCTGATTTAAACCACTTTTACCAAAAAGTTCAAACCCAAAATTGATTCATATTTTGAGAATTATTTTTTGGAACATGTTTTTAGACTATTTTTGAAAGTTAAAACCACTTTCCTTTTAAACACATTTTTAAAATGCTTCTCAACTCAAATTTTTGAACACGTTTTGAAATACACCTTTTGAAACTTGAGTTTTCAGAACGGAATAGGGCCTAATCATGGTTTGGTCGAGTTTTAGAAATTCATTTTTCTCACACAACCAAGCCAAAGCAAGAGCACAAAAGAAAACAAACAAACACCCTTTCATTAACTTTGTAAAAGTTTTATAAATCCACATTTTTCTCATTTTGTATTGATAACAACTGAATAAATCTTGGAAATTTTAGAAAAGTTATTAAATCCTTTATTTTATTTAGTGTTCCCAAAATAGAATTTTTGGGGTGTGACAAGCTGTGGCTAATCCGCGAGACGAATTTAGTAAGCCTAATTAATTTATCATTAGCACATGTTTACTGTATCACGACATTGTCAAATCATGGATTAATTAGACTTAATAGATTCGTCTTGCAAATTAGTCTTAATCTGTGCAATTAGTTTTGAAATTAGTATATATCTAATACTTCAAATTAGTGTCTATACATCTTTAGTCTGTGGGACCAAACACCCCCTAAGTTCTGATGCACTGATGCTCCTGCCTCTTATAGAATCGCTTTGTCGTTCTCCTTTCTTTATAGTTTCACTTTAATGCCAAAAAAGAATACAAAACAGCTTACAAGCTGGAACCATATACTCCAGATGCAACAAGCATACGGGTTTACCTGTTACTCATCTAATGAAGCACTACCATCTTATTAATATGGTCGATGCTATCTGGTTAAAAAAAATAGCAGCACTTCAGCAGCATGAAATCAGCAATCAAAGTATTAGGTAAGTAATTAGAGATCTGAATATGTTGTCAGTAAATTTTAAAATAAATTTTAACTATAATGCATATGTGCAAGAATTAACTAATGCAGAGGACAAATATATAGATGAAATTTATTTTTTTACTGCCACAACTACATCTAAACATATAATATGATGAACAAATCAGATGTATGCAATAGTGTGGATTTGTAAAAACTTAACAATGAACTGGTTATTGATTTGTACTTAAAACTTAACAATGAACTGGCTTACAAAAAAGAGAATTATAATTTGCACTCCCTCTTGTAGGAATATAAGGTCAGGGCTGATCAATCAGCAGCTGTAGTTCTCCGCAGATCCCGACGGTTCCATCTGAAAGATAAGAAGTTTCGGCAAGACGCTGTTGCCACCAAATCACCGGGAGACCTCTCCTTGCACGTACCAGAAACTATTCTGCCTTGATGGCATGATGTCATCTGCAGATCACCAAATCGATTGGTGCCGAATGATTTTGGTAGGAATTTTAGACGATTTTTTTATGGAGCATCAACAGAAGAGTAACATGGACGCTTCGATTTACCAAATTTTATTTTGTATAGGATCAACATCAGGACGATAGAAACAAAGCACGACGCGTGAAATAAAATAAAAATTATCTTCATCCAAGCAAACAGAGAACGGGAGCAAGCAAGCTGAGTAAATTCAGGCGTACCCGGATCATGTTGAGGATATCAGGCCTTCTTGCAGCCCCAGGCCCAGGCGGGAGGCGGAGCTCTAACCGCTCGATGCCGCGGTGAGCCACGAGTCGAGGTGATCGGCCGCGGAGGCGGCGAAGGCCTGGTTGAAGAGGCACTTGAGCGCGAGATGGAGGCGGCGGAGCGAGTGCGGGTGCGGGTGCAGCGGAGCGGAGAAGGGCCCAGCGCGGTGATGACGGCGGCCGCGGCGTGTCGAGGAACGTCGCGGCGAAGTCAAGGTCCAGCGTGGGCGCAGCGGCGACAGCGCCGCACCACCGACGCGAGATGGCCGATGCCGCGACCGTGGAACGGAAGGACAGCTTGGACACGATCAGCCCCAGCACCGCATCGGAAAACGCCTTGAACGGGTCGCTACTGCCGCCGCCGCCGTAATCCTCGCGGACGGAGTAGTCGCGAACCACGTAGCTTCTGCTTGAACAAAGCTGCGATTGTGCAGGCGGGAGGGAAGGAGCTGGGGCGCTGGGCATCCTAGGCGGGACACGGGGGCGAGCTGGGCGTCGTGCCTGACTGTCAGCGAAGCTACTTCTCAGGCCCAGCTGCAGTCCGGGGAAGCCGACTCTGTTCCTGATGAGCGAAGCCTGATCGAAGCTATAAGAACTCAGGTTTTTCAATAACCAAAAAATCTGAAGTTAAAAATTTTTCTAACAAAATTCATGCATGGTGACTGTGCATACTAGGAAATCACACATGTAGTTGCACAAATAAAACCTAAGTTAGCATGGTTGAGCATTGTTGTATTTTAATTCCACTTGTGAGTTGCTTCTTTATGATTTTATGTGATGCAATAAAATCAATTAAACCTTTTAACAAACTATTGTGTGTGTTGCCAACCTATGCATTGGATCATAAAGCCCTAGATGATCTCTAGTGGACCCCACTAAGGTGTATACATGTTGGCAACACATGTATACATGCATAGGAGCCCTAGGTGTAGTGTGGAAATAGAAATAGAAATAGAAAAGGAATTGGAAAAAGGGAGGAAAATAGAAAAGCCAAACAAGCCCAGCAGCAGCAAGCAGCCTAGCCCCCGCCGGCCACGCGCCCGAGCGGCCTAGTACCTGTGCCCTCTCCCATGCGGGCCGGCCTGCTTCGCCTGAGCCACGGCCCCGCACCGCGTCCGCGCGCCCGCGCGTGGTCGAGCCGGCCTAGCAGCGGCCCGCCACCGCGTTGCGTCGCCCTTCCGCTGCCGCTGACCGGTGGGCCCGCCCTGTTATCCCCTACCCTACTCCCCTTCTCTACTTTAAGCGAAGCAGAGCATCACGCCGTGCCGCTCGTCGCGCCAGCCGTCCATGCTCTACCCCTTGCCCGTACGCACGCGGATGCTCGCCACGTCGTCAATCCGCGCCACCACCTACCCCAACTAGCGCCCGCTTGATCACTGACACGAGCGCCATGGCCCGTGACCCTCATAGCGCGCCTGCCACCGCCGTACCCACCCTTGACCAGCCACCGCACGAAAACGGGAGCACCAAGGCAACCACGCTCACCCCCGCTCCCTAAAACCCTAAGTCGGAGCCCCTGATCGCCTTCCACGTGCCCCCTTCCCCTCCATCCACCGTCCGCCGCCACCATGGACGTGGCCGCCCTGTAAAACCCCCTCCCTGGAGCCCTAGCGCCTTCCCTTCACCCCACCACCACTCTATGGCAACCCACGAACCACCACGACACCCTAGAGGAGGAGAAAGAGGAAGGAGAATGAGAGAGGGAAGGAGTCGAGCCCGCTGGAGTCGCCCGAGCTCGCCAGAGAAGAAGACAGCGCCTCGATCATCTTCCTCATTGTTGCTGCTCGGCACGACACTGCACCACCTCGCCATGGCCTCAACTCGCCACCGCACCACCATCCTACCTACCCCCACCACCACGGTGATCCCTCGACATCGCTCTCCCGTGCTCGCCACCGTGGACGTGTGAAGCCACGTAGCCGAGTTCTCCCCCTTGGGAGGGCCAAAGGCCGCCCTTTTCACCGATCTGGTGCACCGCACACACACACAAACGTACACGGCCAAGGACCCAGCCTTGTCGAGCCTCGGATGCTTAGGAATGCCGGTGTGCCCTCGTCGCACACCGCACAGTCGCCATGGCTGAGGCCACCCATGGCGTCACCAAGTTTCGGCCGCCTCAGGCCGGTAGAGATAGGACGAGCACCTTGGCAAGCTTCGCCTCATCGAGGAACACGACGTGAGCTAGGTAGAGAGGGAAGGAGACCCTCGGGAGCCGCTAGTCGTATTCTGCCTCGTCGGAGCCACGCGCCTCCCATGCCACCGCCATGTTCTCGCCGATCTCGGCCATCTCATGACATGAGGAGGGGCCAATGAGGTTCGCTGTCACCCCGCGCACCCCATCGTGTAGCTAGTTGGATGAAAGGCCCCTGCCTTGCCTTGTTTCACCATAGCCACAAGCTCACCGAAGCTCCACCGCGCCTCTAGGTCACCGCCGGTGAGTCCTTTGCTTTCCCCATGGCCCAATCAGAGAAAGGAGCCACCATTGGCTTCAATTGAGGCCACAGAGACCTCATCGCAATGCGCCATCGCCGCCGCAACTCCGCTGCCATGGCTATCCCTGCCAGAGCCCTTAGCGCCGCTCTTGGAGCCCTAGCTGTGACCTCCATGGCACGGGGAAGCTAATGGAGATTTCCTCATAGCCTTACCGTCACCCAGAGCACCTCACCACTGACCCCACGCCACTGTGAGCTGCCGTGCGCCGCTACTGGACTTCACTGGTGGCCAAAGTGTCGTTTTTAGCCCGCCTGTGGACTCACCGTGACCCTACGAAGCCGTAGAGCCCCTTAGCCAACCCGCTAGGTCGCCGTATCGTGTGGCCAAGCGAGCTCACCGCTGGTGGAGGGCGCCACTGTGAGTAACAGAGAGGGGGAGACAGCCGCGCCCCTTTGCCATTTTGGGTGTGTGGTGAGGGTTGAGTTGATCGGGCAGGATCTTACAACGAGTCGTTGGAGGAGTCTTGTCAGGGGGGTGGACCTGGCATCCCCTATGAGTGGTACTTGTGGCGGGTGCATGTGAGATGAGGAGATCCTAGGGTGGAGTGTCTTTGTGGGATGAAGCCCCGAGATGGAGGTGTCGTCGAGGCACAGGGTGCTGTTTATCCCTTGTTGAGAAGATATCATGTCCTGTCCCCCTAAGGACTGGTATGTCGAGAGAACTAGATCATAGGACCCTATGTACACACCACTCACTCCTGAATGGGCGGGGGGTGGTTACCCGACCAGCTAGGACGGTGCCACTACTGCTAGGTTGGAAGTGGATAGTGTAGGGAGGTACGAGCGTATGGCCCACACCCTCCTAAGATAGTATAGTGACCTTTGGGGTCCTGGTACTATGTCTCACAGTCTTAGCGTGCCGGTGGACTTTGGGGTGGCCTAGGGCTGAGTGGTAAGGTGGCACCATATCGGTTGGGAGGCAGTTGGTATCAGCCTAGGCGGGGCATTGCCGATGATGGTGATCTTGTGGTTCTAGGTGTACAGGCTCTGCAGAGTTAATCGATCTATACGTATAGTCATGTCCTCGGATATGGACATTCCTATGACCTACACTTCCCTTGATTAGTGAGTGGAGTCCTTTCTTCTCTCTCCCTGGGTTCTCGTGTTGGTCTCCGGCTTTGGCCGATGAGGCAAGGTACGAGCGGGAGTCGTCCTTGTCGCCTTGAGATTGTGAGAGTGGAGAGACGTGTCACTAGTAGAGAACAGACCTTTCATCCGAGGCCAAAATGGGCTCTAGTCCCAGCATTTTTTATGCCCGGGGCTAGAGAGACCTTTAGTCCTGGTTGGTGTCTCTAACTGGGACTAAAGGTTCCTGCCCAACGGCTACTGCGCTCGGCATAGTGGTAGGGGACCTTTAGTCCCGGTTAGAGACACCAACCGGGACTAAAGGTGGACCTTTACTCCCGGTTGGAGACACCAACCAGGACTAAAAGTCCTCCAACCTTTAGTCCCGGTTGGTAACACCAATCGAGACTAAAGGGTGACCTTTTAGTCCGGGTTGGTATTATGAACCGGGACTAAAGGTCTCCCACCCAGGACTAAAGGTCCCTCATGGGTCAATATAAAAGTAGGAGCGCAGAGGACTATGTCACATGTGGTGTGCAGTTGAGTTGGTAAGGAATCTATGCGTGATGAGAGAGGTCTTGTGTTCGAATCCCACACAGCACAAGCGAGGTCTCAAGAAATTTGTTTATTTTTTGTACGGAGGAGGGAGCTTTACTCCCGGTTATTGACCCAGGACTAAAGGAAAGCACCCTTTAGTCCCGGATTGTTACTCCCGGTTGGGAAACCGGGATTAAAAGGGGTTCCCAACCGGGAGTAGAGCCGGTCTCTCTACCAGTGTGTGTGATGGGATAGAAGAACATGTGGATGAGATGGGTTAAAACTTGGTGAATTATTATTACAACTTGACATACTTGCATAGGAAACCACAGCCACAAATAGGTCTTTTGCTCTACCCTTGCATTCCACTACCACACAGCAAACGCAAAGCATAGGGTGGGCGCCAGTGGCCAGTACAAATCATAATGATAATTGTTTGATAGGTTCTGAGCCCGAGTACGACTACCAGGGAGATGATTGGGAGGATTAGAGGTCTTGTTCCTACGCTCAAGTTTGGTTTGAGAAGATGGAGTCGACGTCCACTACCTTTCTACTTGATGTTGTTCTGGTTGTTGTATGCTCTGAGTGATTCCTCCAAGTGGCCATGTAATAATGAGTAAACCTTGTTATTTGTACTCTCTTGAGACATGTATTCGATATATGACTGATATCGACTGTTATTTGTTGATGTGATGGGATGATCACCTACGACCATCACGTTATACTTCGAATCTATGGATTTCCCTTCGAGGAAATTGGGTTTGTTTTAGTTTGGTATCAGAGCCATACGTGACCCTAGGATGAGACCCTTTGGATTGGACAGTAGAAATAGGAGTGGAACATGTCTTTTTTCGGTTATATGTACCGACCTTGCACCATTTTATGCATGCCTTATCTTTTTCTAGTCTGCTAATTCCCTTTTTATGGACCGTTTTGCAGATGGCACCAGTAGTTGAGCTTCCCATCGACAGTCTGAGCTACTGGGGTTTTGCTCAGATGCTCTATGATGTCCTCGAGGAGCTCAGTGTCCCTACCAAGTAGGTTGAGCACGTCTGTCATGGTGAACCTAGACCTGATGGACTACAGGGCCACGTCATCATCCACCTTAGGGTTCCTGTGAGTGAGACCCTACTGGAGCTACATGCCTTCTAGGAGCTATAGGTGGAGACCTCCATCGCAGCTTGTGTTTAGTCCATTTCGTGTTCGGCCCTTCGTCGCGTGATGCATGACACCCACAAGTACCTCAGGAGGCGACCGTACCTCTTGCTTCCCCAAGCCCTAAACCTTACCTAAATTACTAGGAGGCGGGTCATGGCCATGGAGCAGACTGTCTACGTCGAGGAGGGCCCTTGCCTTTAGGTATTCGGATAGTACATCCTCTGCCAAGATAGGTACATCATGGAGGTTGTCTCAGAACCGTCAGTACTGGGACATGCTGTTCCAGGCTAACGAGGCCTTCTTGGAGGAAGAGAAGAAGAATGAAGTACTCAAGGATACCATCTATTTGGAGCGTGAGGGCTACGAATGCATGGAGGCCTACTACAAGGCATGTGAGAGCAAGTTGAAGGAGGAGATTGCAGATTTGAGAGACATGGCTGGAGACCTTGGGCTCCATAATGACTACTTAGACTGCAATGTGCTTGAGCTTAAGGATGCCCTTGAGCGCAAGAAGAGGTGCCTAAGGGAAGATGATGCTGGAGAGCCATTACAACATGTTGTAGAGGGAGGTGGTTTAGTTGAGCATTAACACCACTCACAACCAGCGCCACCTTATTGAGTACATGAAGTACATAGAGTTCTAGAAGGATAGGGTAGATAGGATAAGCTAGGCATGGGTTGACACCAACATCAGGCAAGTCAAGGAGTTTAAGGAGATGCAGAAGTTCCTACCCCCTGTGTCATGCAAGAGGCCACGCAAGGAGTCCTTCTGGGTTAAGCCCACTAAGCTCAATCTGAAGGCATGCCCTTCCGAGGACTAAGGCCCTAAAGACCGAGCAGTTGGAGGAGGCCCTGGAGTACATCTTGAGGATGCACCACACCGATGTAGAGCTCCAGGCGATGGATGCTAGCACATCACCACCACGTAGTTGGAGTTAGCTTCCTAGTGATGCTCTAATAATGTAGTAGATGTAGTGTTGATGATGAGCTCTATGTGGCTATGAGACCTGACTCACTTTTAGGAGTAGAGTAGAATGTCCCTCTTTTGGAGCCTACCTGCGTGTAGTGTGATTCCCCATGAGTTTCTGGTGTAGCTACTAGAGACATCGCCATGTAATAAACTCATGTAATGAATGTTTAGATCTTAATGATTCTTATGGTTGTTCCTGCTTCTTTGTTTGAATGTATGGCTAGAATTAAATTATTAATTGAATTGCTAAAAAATCATCTAACCATTAATAACAACTTGTAACCTAACATTTGCAGCAAAGTTGTCATGTCACCGCTCAGAACATCTGAACCATCGCTCTCCATTCCCCATGCCCACTGGCCGTGGTTGTGGTCATGGTCGTGGGCATGGGAGAGGACACACTGCCGCTCGTGCTACCCTTAACCTCGATGAGGAGGTACCACCTGCTAGAAAGCAGCACATGGAGGGCCCATCCTAGAGGAGCCAGGCATAGCCCAACTTAGGGGGCGAGGATGCTCCACCTAGGGGCGAGGATGCTCCACCACCACCACCACTCCTATCTGAGGTGATGGACCGCTAGACATGTCTCATGGAGACACTGGCTAAGGGGTTGTTGCGCTACAATGGGGGAAAGCCCAATGACTTATAGAGGAAGTTGGAGGGTTTCCTAAAGCTGAGGCCCCCTGCCTTCGATAGCTCAGATGATGACCCCATTGCCGTCGAGGATTGGCTACATGAGATGGAGAAAACGCTAGACCTAACCACTTGCTCGGATAAGGAGTGTGTTGGAGCTGCATCCCACTAGCTCACTGGTGCCGCACGTGCGTGGTGGGACAGCTACTATTACACCCACGCTGACCCCGTGCACATCTCATGGGAGGAGTTCGCCGAAGCCTTCTGCAAGCACCATGTGTCCGAGGGCATGATGGATGCCAAAGTGGAAGAGTTCTGCAACATTTCCTAGGGACCCCAGAAGATCCAGGAGTACACCAACTGCTTCACTCGCATGATGAGGTATGCTCCCGGTGAGATAGACTTCAAGAAGAAAAAGATGTACTTCTTCAAGAAGGGTCTAAACACACGCCTCAAGTTGGCTCTCTCGGGTCATACCTGCTACACCCTCCGAGAGATGATTAACAAGGTCCTGGTGATTGAGAGGGATTAGCTGGAGGCTGACGCCCTCTACAAGGAGAAGAAGCGCCAGTCTGAGAGCACCTCTCATGCCCTGCCATCTTAGAGGTTGCATGCTCATGAGCCCTCACAGCCTTGCTCTCATGCCATCTAGGGAGCCACACCTGCTCGAGCCGTGGAGGTGGTACCCACACCACCAACTACCACCACCCTACTCAGAGTCGCCCTACCTAGAGCCCTACCACATGGAAGACCGCTACGCCTACCACCATAGGCAGCGTGCCCTTCACTTGCTTTGGCTATAGTCAGTCAGGCCACAAGGTCACTAACTACCCCATGAAGAATGTCACACCACCTGCTTCGACCCTAGCAAGACAAGCTTCGGTTCAGGGTACGCCACACAAGAACGTTGCTAGAGCCGCCCGTGGTCGCCTCACCCATCTGATTGCGGAGGACACCCAGAACACCCCCCAACATGGTGTATGGTATGTTCATTATGCATGGAGCTACAACTTCGGTATTGTTTGATTCAGGTGCTACCTATTCTTACATATCCGCCAAGTTTGCACAGGAGCATAGCATACCAGTGACTCCACGCAAGGAGCCTATAGACACTAGTTCACCCTTGGGTTGCATTATATGCACAAAGAGATGTCAAAGAGTGAGCATCATCATTAAGGGTCAACCCTTTCTAGCCAATCTTACCTTGCTTCCCTCTGATGGACTGGATGTCATACTAGGGATGGATTGGCTGACTCAACACAAGGGAGTAATATCTTGCTCACCATGGTATGTGGAGATAACACACCCGAGTGGTCACGTAATCTGATGTGAGCCCAACCTTGATAGGACAGTTTCCATTTTGTGTGCCTTGGAAGCCAAGTTAGTTGAGGAGGTGCCCATAGTATGTGTGTACCCTGATGTGTTCTCCGAAGAGTTGCTAGGTATGCCACCTGATCGGGATGTGGAGTTTATGATCGACCTTCTGCCTAGTATAGGATCTATTGCTAAGAGGCCCTACCACATGTTGCTTGACGAGCTAGAGGAACTCATGAAAAAGCTCAAGGAGTTGTCTGACAAGGGGTACATTAGGCCCAGTGCTTCACCCTGGGGTTCCCCTATCTTGTTTGTGAAGAAGAAGGATGGTTCCATGAGGATGTGCATTGACTATCAGAACTTGAATGCCATGACTGTCAAGAACAAGTACCCACTGCCAAGGATAGATGATTTGCTAGACCAGCTAAGGAATGCCAAGTTCTTTTCAAAGATTGATCTCTGATCGGGGTACCATCAGATGAAGATCAGGACTGAGGACATTCCCAAGACAACCTTTGTCACTAGGTATGGGCATTATGAGTTCACTGTTGTGTCTTTTAGACTCACCAATGCCCCTGCCTACTTCATGAATATGATGAACAAGGTGTTCATGGAGGAGCTGGATAAGTTTGTGGTGGTATTCATCGATGACATTCTTGTCTATTAGGCCACTACAGAAGAACATGAGCAGCATCTGAGAGTAGTGCTGGAGAAGCTAAGGTAGAATCTATTATACACCAAGTTCAACAAGTGTGAATTTTGGCTTGAAGAAGTCAATTTCTTAGGTCACATTCTCACTGCTAAGGGAGTAGCTATTGATCCCGCCAAGATAGAAGCTATAAAAGAATGGGAATAACCTCGCAATGTGACTGATATTTGGAGTTTTATTAGGTTGGTAGGATATTACCGCCGGTTCATTGAGAACTTTTCCAAGATAGCCAAGCCGATGACCAACCTTCTAAAGAAGACCAATGAGTTTGAGTGGATGCCTAAGTGCGAGCAAAGCTTCTAGACCTTGAAACAGAAGCTTACCACCACTCCGATGTTAGCATTTCCTGACATTCAACAAGACTTTGTGGTCTATTGAGATGCATACCGATAGGGACTTGGCTATGTTCTGATGTAAAATGGGAGAGTTATAGCTTATGCTTCCCGCCAGCTAAAGGACCATGGGCAACACTACCCTACCCATGATCTTGAGCTTGCAGCTGTTGTGCACGCCCTGAAGATCTAGAGACACTATCTGATCATGAACAAATGTGACATCTACATGGATCACAAGAGTCTAAAGTACCTTTTCACTAAGGAGGATTTGAACATGAGACAGCGCCAATGGCTAGAGCTAATTAAGGACTACAACTTGGAGATACACTATCACCCAGGGAAAGCTAATGTAGTCGTAGATGCCCTAAGTCGTAAGGGCTATTACCATAGTCGGATGACAGAAGCCATACCACCAGAGCTGAGTCAAGAGATGGAGTACCTTAGACTCTAAATCCTACCAAAGGGGATGCTGAATGAGCTTCGAGTGCAGTACAATCTTGAAGATCGAATCCACAAAGCCTAGCAAGAATGCCCCAAAATCTAGGAAATTCGAGAGCTCATGTAGCTAGGAAAGTGTCCTGAGTTCAGAGAAGATGAACAGGGAGTGTACTAGTACAAAGATAGAATTTGTGTACCCTCTGATGCAGCCTTGCGAGAGGAGATCCTAGCCAAGCAGATCCACCTAGGAAGTACCAAGATGTATGTTGATCTGAAGAAGATCGTCTGGTGGAAGAATATGAAAATTGATATTGTAGGGCATGTCGCGCGTTGCGTCATCTGCAATAGGATCAAGGCCGAGGACCAAACACCGGTAGGACTATTGAAGCCCTTAGATGTTCCGATGTGGAAGTGGGAAAGCGTATCCATGAATTTTATAGTGGGTTCACCTCGAACCCCGAAAGGCCATGACTCGATCCGGGTAATTGTTGATAGATTGACCAAGGTAGCTCACTTTATAGCTGTGAGGAATGACTACAGAACTGAGAAGCTCATAGATCTCTATGTGGATAACATTCTCAGGCTTCATGGAGCCCCTGTGAGCATAGTGTCTGATCGAGGGACGCAATATGTGTCCAAGTTTTGGAAGAGTCTCCACAAAGCAATCGAGACTTGGCTGGATTACATCACCGCTTACCACCCTCAGACGGATAGCCAGATAGAGAGAGTGAACCAGATCTTGGAGGATTTGCTCTAAGCTTGTGTTCTAAAATATGGGTCTAATTGGGAGAAGAGTTTGCCACACGTAGAGTTTTCATACAACAATAGCTACCAGGCTAGTCTCAAGATGTCACTATTTGAGGCCTTGTATGGGAGGAAGTGTAGGACCCCTATGATGTGGTTAGAAGTTGGGGAGAGATTGTTCTTTGGACCCACAAAGATTAAGGATACCGAGGAAGGAGTCACCCAAGTGCGAGAGAATATGAGAATTGCTCAAAGCCGACAGAAGAGTTACACAGATAAAAGGTGAAGAGACCTTGAGTTCAAAGTTGGGGATTATGTTTATCTCAAAGTCTCCCCACTTCGAGGCACCATTAGGTTCCATGTGAAAGGGAAGTTGGCGCCAAGGTATGTAGGACCTTACCGGATTTGTCAGAGAGTTGGGAAGCTAGCCTATAAGTTGGAACTGCCTCAGGAATTGACCGGAGTGCACCCAGTATTCCATGTATCCCAACTACGTAAGTGCTTGAAGCTACTAGATGAGCAAGTACCTACAGAGGCACTTGATATACAAGACACTCTATAGTACAAGGAGCACCTGATACAGATACTTGACAGAGCCAAGAAGGAAACTAGAAGCATAATCATACCTATGTGCAAGGTTTAGTGGAGCAACCACACTAAACGAGAAGCCACTTGGGAGAAAGAGTTAGAACTTCAGATGCTTTACCCCTACCTCTTTGAAAGGTATGCCTCACCTTAAATCTTGGGACGAGATTCCTATGAGGGGGGAGGACTGTAACAACCCAGGTTTTCCAATAACCCAAAAATCTAAACTTAAAAAGTTTTCTAACAAAACCCATGCATGGTGAGTGTGCATACTAGGAAACAGCCCATGTAGTTACACAAGTAGAACCCAAGTTAGCATGGTTGAGCATTGTTGCATTTTAATTCCACTTGTGAGTTGCTTCTTTATAATTTTATGTGATGCAATAAAATCAATTAAACCTTTCAACAAACTATTGTGTGTGTTGCCAACCTCTAGTGGACCCTAAAGCCCTATATGACCTCTAGTGGACCCCACTAGGGTGTATACATGTTGGCAACACATGTATACATGTATAGGAGCCCTAGATGTAGTGTGGAAATTGGAATAGAAATAGAGAAGGAATTGGAAAAAGGGAGGAAAATAGAAAAGCCAAAGAAGCCCAGCAGCGGCAAGCAGCCCAGCCCCTGTCGGCCCACGCGCCTACGTGGCCCAGCACCTATGCCCTCTCTTGCATGTGCGCTGCCCTGCTTCACCCGTGCCATGGCCCAGCACTGTGTCCGCGCTCCAGTGCACGCGCCCATGCCCACGTGTGGCTGAGACGGCTCAGCAGCGGCCCGCCACAGCGCCACACCCCCGTCATGTCACCCTTCCGCTGCCGCTGACTGGTGGGCCCACCCTGTCATCCCCTACCCTGCTCCCCCACTCTGCTTTAAGCAAAGCAGAGCATCATGCCACGCCGCTCACCGCGCTAGCCATCCAAGCCCTGGCCCCTCCCCTGTACGCACGCGGATGCTTTCCACGTCGATGATCCACATCACTACCTACCCCAGCTGCCGCTTGCCTACCCGCTGACACAAGCGCCATGGCCCGTGACCCTCACAGCGTGCCTACCATCGCCTGCCACCGCCGTACTCGCCCTTGACTGGCAGCCACACAAAAATAGGAGCACCAAGGCAACCGCGCTCAGCCCCGCTCCCCTAAAACCCTAAGCCGGAGCCCCTAGTCGCCTTCCACGTGCCCCTTTCCCCTCCATAATTTGGGTCTTTTTTAGTAGTAGAGAAATGTTTAGTAATCGGTGAAGATCCTTCATACTTCTAAATTGACTAGGAACATGCACTAGTAGAGAAATGACCTTTCATCTACTTCGATTTTGGACTTTAGTCTCGATATTTTTTGCGTCCGGGAGTAGAGGGAGAATTAGTCCCGGTTGGAGCTACCAACCGGGACTAAAGGCTCCTGTCCTAGCAGGCTTTCGCAGCATGCCACCTTTAGTCCCGGTTGGAGCCTAAAACCGGAACTAAAGGTCAACCTTTTAGTCCCGGTTGGTGTTACCAACCCGGACTAAAGGTTCTTCAACCTTTAGTCCCGGTTGGTAACACCAACCGGGACTAAAGGGTGACCTTTTAGTCCCGGTTGGAATCACCAACCCGGATTAAAGGTCTTTCACCCGGGACTAAAGGTACCCCATGGGTCAATTCAAAAGGAGAGTGTCCAGGACTCTGTCACATGTGGTGTACAGCTGAGTTGGTAAGGAGTTTATGTGCGAGGAGAGAGATCCTGAGTTCGAATCTCATACACCACAAGAGAGGTCTCCCTAGTATTTCGCTTATTTTTTCTCCTGGGGATGAACCTTTAGTCCCGGTTATGTGCCCGGGACTAAAGGTCCCAACCTTTACTCCTGGATTGCTAATCCCGGTTGAAAAACCGGGAGTAGAGCTAGTTCCCAACCGGGACTAGATCTCATTTCTCCACTAGTGATGAGGGTATTTAACACATCAGCGTGCACGCAACTCTTAGTATGTGCAGCAGGTATGGCAGTATGATCTGGAAACACAATAAAGAAAGCACTATGTGATTGTAATGGTCTAGGCTGTTAATAGATTTGCCAAATGATTTCTGTAGAGCTCAAAGGTAACATTGGTGGCACCTGGCAGTATTATGTTTCACTAGTGGCAGGCGCGCACCTTCGCGCGACGGTAAAGGATTTTAGTATGGTTCATAGTGTGGTAGCATTATGATGGTGGATAAGTATGGAACACATTTAGTTCGATGCGTATTGCTAAGGCGCATAATTGGAAGACCACCAAAAAAATGGGAAAAGACGAAGTGACCATAGCCATTCAGTTGACTTATTTTGGCAGCATAATAAAAGGGACACATATAACTATCTAGCTTTAGGATTCAGTAATTAGTATTTATAATCTGATGATTGCTATACCTTTATTTACTGACAGACCTGTAGATGTCTATGGATCTCGGCAACAGGAATGGATACAATTTCTTTGGAAGTGTAAACCTTGAAAAAAAAGAAGTGAAAAGCAAAAAGGAAAAAAGATCATGAGAACACAGTGACAAACTGAGAGATAGAAGGATGAATGTCATCCGCATAAATTTCAACTGAATCATGCATTTGTATGGGCATCTAAATCTGAAGAAAAGTAAGTTCGAGAAGGTTACCAAGGGAAAACAACCTCAACTGATGATTCTGATTTTAGCTAGTAGTCCCAGTCTGGGAGGCAACAAAGAAGCCTTCTTATATAATGGAACATAACCTTCGTTTTAATTTGTAGCATACAAAAAGGCTGAACCTTGCTTATATAATTCTACATAGCCTACATTTAATTTGAAGGATGCAATAGGCAACATGCCATCTAATTATTGTAGAAAACTGATTGATAACTTTCTAAGAGCAAATTTTATGGCAGTGCAAATTCACTTCATTGAAATCTAAGGTGAAGGCATTCATACTCCATGTTGTAAGCAGAGGTGTTGATGTGATCACTTCATTGCATTGACACAAGCAATCTTATTGTAGAACCTCAACACTGACAGAATCTACTGAACAATATGAAAAATGGAGTGCAGTAGCTCCATGCCTTAAATTGAATCTAAGTATAAATATTTCAACAGAGAAGCAATAGGGTCTGGTTACAAAATATTTCTAATTTCTATTTCACGTGCATCATATAACCTCAAATTTCATGGCATGATGCATCTGATAGAAGAATCCAGAGCCGACCTCATCCGAGCGGTATGTAAATTTAATTTCTATTGACAGCTCTGATCCTACACTCGCTGTGCTGTAATATCTAAAGTAGGGAAAATAATTCAATTTCGATTGATAATGTAGAAAATTGTATAGGAACTTTAGTTCGAAGTTGAAATTTGTCCTTGCTATCCCATTGAAACTTGTTTGTTGCTGAAACGGTCCCCCTGTAAACAGAAGCCGTAGAAGTGGCTTCATTGGTAAGAACTAAGATTAGGAAAAACAAATAGACAGGACAGCAATAGCTATATTTCTGTAGATGTAATCACGAGCATGTATGACACGAGTGGTTTCATTTGAAGTGCAGTTGAACAGTATGTTTGTATCAAGTAATTAATTCTGTGAACTGCAGAGGCAAACTCTTGACCTCATAAATAACGATGGGTCAGGCAACCAACATGGTGTGTATTGCTTTGCATACCTGAATATGGAGATGCTCTTGGAGATGCACTTAGTATGCAACTTTATGGTTAGCAAATTTATGGTGGTGAGCTGGCGTACCTTCTTAGAGGCCTCAGTAATGTGGCAATGATCGTTTGTTCATGAACCCGGAGTTTGAAGGCATGTTGACAAATGGGTTACTCTCAGAAACTACATAATATAGGTAGCAAGCCATGCCAAGTGCCTCAGAAGCGAATAAACCTGAGATCATATTGCTGTGCAATGGATCTGGAATTTTCATCACAGGTTGAAGAAGGGAAAAATGGCAAATGGTGAAAACATCAGACTATAACGATAGGAACACATGATATGATTTGGCAAATGGTTACAACAGGAGATCATAAGCAAAGAAGCTTGCAGCACATACAAAAGTGTTAGAGCTTGTTGGAGGACTCAATAATGTGTTAATCATCATTTGTTCATGAACTTGGAGCTTAAAGGCATGCTGACAAATGGGTTGCTCTTAGAAATTGCAGGCATGCCCAGTACCTCACAAACGAATGAACATCAGATCATAGCGTTGAGCAACGGATGTCAAATTTTCATCACAGGCTGAAGAAGGGGAAAATGGCAAATGGAAAATGGCCAGAGCTTGAGACCATAGTGAATGAGGAACGCATGACATAAATTGGTAAATGGTTAGAACACGAGATCATAAGCAAAGAGGCTTGGAGCATATAGAAAGTTGGCAGAGCTTCGTAGAGACCTCAGTAATGTGTAAACCATCATTTGTTCATCAACCTGCAGCCTCAAGGACAATCTTGCATGGTGAAAAGCTAAAGTAGAATATTGAGTGGAAACTATAAATAAAAATATACATCTAGTAACTGTAGCAATCCATCTAAAATGTACTACCTCATGTAGCTTCTCACTAAGCTGCCTAGCTACACACCTGAATTGGAGATCAGAATCACCAAACTTGCTTGGATTATTAGACAACCATTAGAGCCCAAATATTATGTCTTTGAGTCATATGATAGTTCACTCAAAACTGACTAAATTTTGGTATAAGTAACGTAGGTGAGCTCACCATCTTATCTATTTCATTTATACAGAGGTAGGATTATTGTACAAAAAACGTTGTAGTCTAAGTATCTGAACTTTAGGTTGTCTAGGCATTCATAAGTGCTTCAGTAGCGTGGAAGTGCAATAGGCTGGGTAACAGGACAACTGCTACCAGCAACATAAATTATACTGGAAGTGAATAAATGACCAGTTCAGTTGAAAAAATAAAGAGATGAGCATAAAAAAGAGAAACAGCATGGCAAAAAAATAAGCAGGTAAATGACTTATGCAGAGCAATGAATAGAACAATTAGCAGTAACTGAGCAGGTAAGCTATAGATGAATGACATGGAGCACAATGTCATGGAAAATTTCATGTACAGGAAAAACGGAAGTAGGTTTCAAAGGGATAATCATAACAAATTTATTTCTGGAAGATAAAAATGGCATACCATTTGTTCATTAAGTAGTAAATAGCAACCATATATGGCAGTACTGAGTTTATGTGCTAACTGACCTCCTCATAAAAGAAGTGCTGATCACAGAGTTCAAACAATGGTATTAAGATGAATGACAAAAAGAAAATACAATTAATTTTAGGAGTACTTTGGTGCAAGAGACACCTTCTAAGTTTAGGATCAATATTAGGAATAGGATGCATAAGTTTAGGTTCATGCATGTTATCAACCAAGATAGTTATAGTACGACAGCACACAAGGTAACGTAATTATATTCCATCACTGATCAATGACGACTGACTATGTAGGCAACCTCCTTGTATTAAAATTCCTTTCAACAACCAACCAATGCAAGATGAGTCCAAATTGTTTCTACATGCAAGATTTCCAACGGGCTGCCCAAACACTATTAGTGTATTTTTGTCACAAACACTTAACACAAACCATGAAAAGTAATCTGAGACAAGCAAAGGTACAATGCATAAATAATAGGTATAGTTTGGACAGTTAAAGAGGAAACTAAGCCTGATACTGATGTTCACTAAGTAGTAAATTACCTTTCTAGCAAGGCCAATCGCAATTACATCATTGGCAATGGGCTGTGCTCAGTAATAGAAGAACCGATGAATTGTATGAAGCAAAGACATCATTGACAATGGATGTATGCTGACTAACAAATGGATAAAATGTGCAACTAATAGAATGACATTGTCACAAGATTCATTGAAGAATGAAATAACTATGTACTCATCACTGCAGAACTCCATTGTCTCAGTCTTAAAAAGATCATCATTGCACCATCCCAAGCCTCAGTAGATAGCATGAATGCAACAATTTATAATCACTGTACATGGAAGGATATCAGTTGTGCACAAAAGATAACAGCAAGAGACAATGGACACTGGGCGAGCTTGCTCGCTGCAGCGAAGAGGGGAGGGGAGCCAAGATCCCCGCAGTGAGGAGAGGGAGTTTAAGGAAGGGGAGAGAGTGCACGCCGGAGTTTAGGGTTTGGCCCATCCGGCATCGTACCTAGGGTTTCACCGACAGGAGGAGCGCAGGCGCCCTGGCGGGAGGAGGCATTGAGGAGACCGCACGGAGGATGGGGGAGAGGGAGGGGGCCGCCGGGCCCCACCCGCGCCGCTGCCTCGCGGCCGCCGCCGCCGCGGGAGGAAGGAGGAGGACGAGGAGGAAGCGGAGGAGAAGGAGGGCGGCCGCAGCGCGCCGCTCGCGCCCGGCGCCGTGGCCGTGGCCGTCGCCGTCGCCCCTGATGTCGGGAGGAGGAGGGAGGAAGCGAAGAGAGAGAGGGAGAGAGGGAACGGAAGAGCTGTGTTTTTTTTACTCGGGTGAAGCGGAAGCTGACATATATATTTACTGGCCTGGATTCGACGTGGCTTCTGTGCGAGGAGCCGACGCACTGAAGCTGAAGCTGATTCTATTGGAAGCAGATCTAGCAAATCATGGCCGTGTATCGCGAGATCTAACGGACGAGGAATTTCCGGGTGATGTGGACGGCGCTCCTGCCCGAGAAGCATGTCCGGCTTGTTTGTCTTAATTTGTAAAAGAAATTAGTACGTAGTTGATGGTCATGGTCATATGAGGAGTTCTTGATTGATGCTGTTTATGCGCTGTCACTTTCCTGCTAAACTAAGTTTCCAATGTGACTTGGCTATGTGCCTATGTATCCTCCTTGGAATGTGATTGATGAATGTATCCCTGCAGTAATGATTATCTTCCAATTGTAACACATGGATATAGATTATTATGTTAGCTTCCAACAACAAATAATAGTTCTAAAAAGTAAGTTAATCTTTTTTATCCTGACAAAATTTCTACAAGAGACTTCTAACTATATGGGAAGAAGAATTTAACATCTTGATTTTGGTCTAAACAAGATGTTGGGCCAAGACTAAATAATATCTCGTGAAAATGTGTGACTCCCGTTACAACATACGGGCTCTCACCTAGTTTGAAAAAAGAACCATCCAAATGTGTCCAAAACCAATTCCAATAAAAAAGGGAATAGATCGATGATGAAAAATTATATGTTTATGTAAAATTTGACATGCAACAAAAATCTATGCAAGATAAAAAAAATGTGAAACCAACACTTAAATAGTTGCAGGTTTTGGTCAGCCACCGACAATATACAGCCTGTTCGCTTGGTCATAAACGATCGTGGATTATAAGCCAGACCAGTATTTTTTCTCTTACACCAAACCAGCTAGCAGTAATAATCCACGATCGTTTCAGCTGAAACAAACAGGCTAATAGATTCGAGCACGGACAGACCTAGAAATCTGCTAAGTCCAAGACTGAACCATGTAATAAAGAATTAAATTATTTTTCCTTTAATTTATATAGCTAATGAAGGAGTAAGTTTATTTGGAGTTTTGTAGCCCATGACGGCACGGGCAGCCCTGCCCCTAGGTCCGCCACTAGTTCAAGTACTGAATTCACTTTTGTTATCTCTTTTTATAGATTTTTGTTGCACCTTAAAAATTTTTATGAGCATAGAACTTTGCAGCATCTATCATTCATATTTTTGTTGGAACTTGGCTTTCTTCAAATGACTTTGGGAGCATGGAGAGCACATGATACATTCACCCTCGGTGACCACCGATCGGTGATCTGACGGCGTGGATCCGATGCCGATCCAATGACCCAAGGAGACCCGATTGCACAGGCCCATCCCGGCCCGTTCCACCGCGCGGCCTCCATTTCCCTAAGGGCTCGTTCGGTTACGGCTTTAGGATGAAACGAACGTGGCCTAACACAGCCGAGAGGAAGCCGGCGGCGGCGAGGAGAATCCAATAGAACGCGAGCAGGCGGCGGCGATGGCATGGCGGGCGAGCCTGTCTCGGAGCGTGAAGGAGATCCGCGTCCTCTTCTGCCAGTCCTCACCGGCCAGCGCCGCTGCCCGGTACAAACCTCGCTCCTCTCTCCGATTCTTCCCGTCCGATTTGACTCTCTAAAGCTGCTGCTTCTGATTTGGTGCGTTACCGATCTGGTCGCCCGCAGGGAGTTCGTGAAGAAGAACTATGGTGACATCAAGGCCCGCAACCCCTCCCTCCCCTTCCTTGTCCGCGAGTGCTCCGGTGTCCAGCCTCAGCTCTGGGCTCGCTACGGTACGCATCCATCCATTTCTTCATCTTTCTTTCTTCTGCCGTGGCTGAAGATCTGATGTTGATTGGTTGGAGCCATTTCTTGGGTGGATTTCATATCTTTGCCTGCCGTGTGGAATTGCTCAATCTGCACTGCCGGATCTTGCCGTTGGAGGTTTGTTCATATATAAATGACGTGCATTTGATGGAAGAGGAATTTAGGTGATTAGATTTATGAGAAATAAGTGTATAAATGTAAGCCCCATGTTGGTTTGTCATACTCAACTATAAACCTGCTAGAGTTTCTGCAATGAGAACCTGTTGGGGCCAATCCCTACGTTTATATGTGCTCTGCATCAGCATTCTGGTCGATCACAATGGTCTGTACCAGCATTTTATTCAGTAACTGCTAAATTTCCGGCGGAGCCCCTTGTGGTTTTATGTGATGTTCTTTTTTATTGTAGAGTAGACAATGCTCAACTTTACAGTCATGGTCAGACTGTTCCTCCACACACACAGTGTCTTGTATTCCCTCCATTCCAAATTATATGTTGCATTAGCTTTGTCCTAAGTCTAACTTCTTTATTTTCGACTGAGTTTACGGAAAAATGCACCAACATCTACAACACTAGATTAGTTTCATTTAATTCGCCATGAAATATGTTTTGGTAGTTTAGTATTGAACCTGTAGATGTTAATGTGGTTTCCTAAATGTTTGGTCAATTTACATAAGTTTGACACAGGACAAAGCTAAAGTGTTCTATAATTTGGAACGGAGGGAGTAGTTTGTATTTTGTTTTCTCAGTTTGCTTACCTGCAGGTGCTGATTTTATATATTAATGACACTGATTTAATTTCACAGCCGTATTGCAGTTCATGTTGTCCTGAACCTTGATTGCTTCTGATGGGTTTCAACTCTAGCCTACCCCAACTTGTTTGGGACTTAAAGGCTTTGTTGTTGTTGTTGTTGTATTGCAGTTCATGTTGTAAAGAAAATACCATTAAATTTGCTCTTAAAATGTTTAGCTTACTATGACCATAAGCACATACGGAACTATACTAAACTAGGTCAGGAGTGCTAAACAATTAAATGACTTGTGATTTGTTGCTTATAATCCCCAAACCCTGCTTATTGGATATGTGCATTAAGCTGTTCTTTTAACTTAGTTTTTGGGGTCTTTCCTGGCCATTGACAACTGAGAACCACCAGGATTAAAGAAGTCTCATAGTTCCAAGAGGTCAAGATACCCTAAAAGGTTAAAACCCAACCTTAGTTTGTGTAGCTGGAGTACCAGATGTGGTTGCTGGTGCAGGCTCGGTATGTGGACCAAAATACATGCAAAGAATGTGAGATGAGGAGGTAACCAAATTGTAATGAGCTTCAAGGAAGATAGCATCTGTTTGGTGGAATGGCTTCATATGCTTTAAGCCAAGCACTCCCTGGAACAATTTGGAAAGATGTAGGATTAGTATCAAGATCTCACCTCCTAAATTCACTAATGTCTTCTCATGATCTATGTCCTGAGCATTTGATTTCCAGGGAACTAGATTTTATGCTTCTCAGCTAGACAAGCTGGAATAACCTCTGTTTATGGTACCAACTTTATCTTATTTTGGCAGATAAGTAACTCATAGGCTTCACTAATCAGTGGTGTTAGAGACTAGATCATCAATATGCGTTAAAGACATTGCATTAGATTATTGATTCTATTTTCCTTCTATGCGTCCACTACCTTAGCTGAAAGAATGTGGAGAGCCATCAACCCATCATTATACAAGGCAATATTTTGTTATGTTTAAGAATTTTGTTTTACAAATGCACATTATATTTCAATGTGTCATTATTTCAAAACTTCTAGGCGCTAGGCAAGCGGTGGCCGAAGGGGTTCTGCCTAGCACTTCGGCATTCCTAGGCGTTGCCTAGGCATTTCTACTTTCTATGGGTGATTAGTGTATTCGCATGAAAAATAATGAAAATTTTGCATATCAGAACAAAAAATGATATTATCATGCATACATGAGCATGATAATTGTAGTTCATGTGTCTCCATCTCTAATTTGTCCCATTTTCATACATATATCAAACTCAAAGTATCTCTACATGGGAAATGCCTAAATGAAAAGCTGGGCAAGGCGGTGCAGCTCTACCTATAGCATCATGGGCGGAGCCAGCAGGTATTTAGATAGGCCCAGGACTACCCTGGATTTTGGTCCAGTACTATGCAGCCCAAGAGAATTTTGGCCCAGCACTCATCATCTACTCATCCTGGCATCCAGCCCAAGAGAATTTTAAATGTATTACTGCAATTTGATTTATAGTCATTTACATCTTTTTTTTTTCAAATTTACTGTATTGCATATAAAAATTTTTATCGTATTGCATATAAATTTTTTGACTAGGACTACCCTGGTTTCAAATCGTGGCTCTGCCACTGTAGAGCATAGGTGGTGCTAGGCGTCACCTTTCTAAGCAGAGATATGTGGACATCGATGCAGTTTTAATGAACCGGATATATGTTAAGGAAATAATTTGTAATTTGTAGCATTGTTAATAATTTCATCTCTTGAATCCAATTTATACTAGGATGGATTATGTTTGAGGATGCAGATTTATGTTTTCAATGGATCACAAAGGTGAAACCTTGTTTACATATAGTTCCAGGCGCTCAACTGTTGTTGAACCTTTATGTTTGTTATTACACTTTACATAGCACCAGGAATGAGGGCATTCTCATGGGAAGGCTCACGTTGACCTAACTTGTCACCATAAATAAATAACACAGGCGCACCCTAGATACCTTGGGGGAAATTGGTTGCTGACTTTGTTGTCCTGGCTTGCGGAATCTAGTTTTTATTTTTCCAACCAAAAACATAACCTTTCTGTTTCTCCTGTATTACGTGAAACACAGAACCCAACGAAGCTTAAGTGATGAACCTTCACATGGTGTCAGACAATGTATGGACATTGCATATTGACTATTGCATTCTACCTTCAACTAAAGAATATGTTCTTTGTATATAAAGAACTAGAGCATATGTTTGCTGTATTGTGTATCTACATGATTATCATGCCAAAGTGGAACTTAGTGTTTGGCCCTAATCATCTCCTTTTATTCTACTGTCAGATATGGGCGTGGAGAGATGTGTGAACTTGGATGGCCTGACAGAAGCACAGATTGATAAGAAGCTGGAGGAGCTTGCCAAGGCCGGCTAGTCTCTTAAAACCAAATAGTTTTGGAACTTGCATCATATCTTGGTGTTTAATGTTCCCAAATAAAATATACCATATCAGTGGACAACTGTTACTCTATCATTGTTCCTGTAGTGCGTGGAATGAAGTCTTTAATGGGCTCTCTATCATTGTTCCTGTAGTGTGTGGAATGAAGTCTTCAATTGGCTCAACTTAATGTGAAGATTATGTGCTATATTGAAAAGGAAACAATCAATGATTTGATAAGGAGATATATCTAGTACTTTTGGAATCGTGCTTGCTTCAGGGCAGTTATTGTGCATGATACTATAGTTCTGTGCATGACTTGAAATTGTGCAAACAAATATATGATTATTCTTTATTTTTTCTATACTTTGATGGTACCTAGAAATTTTTTTCTATACTTTGATGGCACCTACAATTTTTTTATTTGTATTGCTATGGCATGCATATGTAACATCTCATATGTATGTCCCATAGAAAAAGTGAAGATACGCATTTAAAAGAATTGGAGAATTTATGGGGATCCCTAAAAACATTACGTTGCATGTAGCCTCAGGCCCGTCTCCGTGGGGAGGGGGGAGGGGTTGATCTGAGCTTCGATTGCATTTAATACTACGACACATTAGTAGATTTGATGACTTACGGGTTAATTATAAAGAGAGAGAAAGAGAGTTTTTTCTAGATGAAACTATCTTACATGATTACTGACTCTGAGTCATGGAATTAAATATTTATGAAACCGTAGAATGAAACCTTGCACAGGCTGAGTTGATAGCTGAATCATATTGTTTTTGTTGTTGTTTTGTTAAGTGTTGTTATTCTTCTCTCTTCCACTTGTCATGTACTACTCTTGACCTTCAAGGGTCATCCCTATATTAGGTGCTCGGCACCCTTCATTCATAGCTTCACGATATCTAGTATGAATGGAAAATTATTCAAGTGGAGACATTTCGTCCGTTGATGGCGTCTAAAAAGCTGTAGAATAGAAGATTCCATTAGTTAATTTATTTATCTATTATTCCAATTCTTTTATGTCACTAACTTTTATCCAGCAAGGAGTTCTTGCTGTAAATAGGTCTTTTCAGAAAAGCCATATGAATCAATAGACATTATAGATATGCCATGCTACTCAACAGCTTTTTGTCTTACACACACGCGCACACACGCACCTAATAGAGAGAATTCCTTGTGAGTCATTAAAAAAGATCATAATCCTCTGTGACTTAGTGGAAAAGTTCAGCGGTCTTCAGCGTCAATGTTCCAACTTTTTTTTGCCCTCTATGCCACTGCCGTCAGATTGGGCTCTAATGGTGTCAAACTGCAGGTGTGAAAAGTCAAAAATACCCTTAAGTCTAAATATGTCATTAATTTTTTTGAGCATCTTAACGACTTCAAATGAAAAAACTCAAAACTAGAAAGTTGTAGATCTCGTCGAGATCTATAATTTTCATATAAAAATTATCTTTATTTAATTCCACAAAAAAGATATGATTTGATATGATTAATATATCTTAGAAAAATCATATCTTTTTTGCGGTATTAAAAGAAGATATTTTTTATATGAAAATTATAGATCTCGACTAGATCTACAACTTTCTAGTTTTGAGTTTTTCCATTTGAAGTTGTTAAGATGCTCAAAAAAATTAATGACATTTAGACTTAAGGGTATTTTTGACTTTTCACACATGTAGTTTGACACCATTAGAGCCTAATCTGACGGCAGTGGCATGGAGGGCAAAAAAAAGTTGGAGCAGTGGCGCTGAAGACCGCTGAACTTTTCCAGTGGCTCACAAGGGATTACGATCTTTTTTAATGGCTCACAAGAAATTCCCCCCACCTAATAGTTCAATGTCTTGCAGCTCGATTGAATTACACTTGTCTTCATAATAATTTATACTAATACGCACGAATTCTGATGACTAGTCGGGGCTTGGTTCCTTAATATTTTTCATGGCCCCCTATTTCTCAGCAACACCATCTCCTCCTTCCAGCATAGTAACAATTTCAGACATCTTGGGGTGGTGGCAAGGTCTGCACATTGTCCGGAGCAAAGCAATTTGAACAATCTCCTCCAATTCAGTACTATCGTGGTTGCATCTTAGCTTTTGTTCCACAAACAAGCTTAGCTGATTTTGTTCAAGAAGTTCTTTGGCCTGAAACATGAAGGCACGGCGGTGTGGGAAGGGAAGTTCATAGTCTGTCATTGGTGGTGGCACATTTTAGGAAGTAGTGCTTACACTTGCTCTGGTTAGTAGGCTGAGTTCTTAGCTGAATCATGTTGTTTTGTAAAGTGTTGTTATCCTTCTCTCACCCACTTGTCATGTACTATTCTGACCTTCAACGGTCATCCCTATATTAGGTGCTCGACACCCTCCATTCCTAGCTTCGCTAGTATGAGTAGAAAATTATTCAGGTGGAGATATTTCATCCCCTGGTGGCGTCTTCAAAAAATAGTTGCAGAATAGAAGATTCCACTTGTTAATTTATTTATCTATATATTCCAATTCTTATTTTTATGTCACTAACTTTTATTTCAATGACTTGCAACTCGATTGAATTGCACCGGTCTTCATAATAATTTATACCATTGCACATGAATTCTGATGACCACTCGGGGTTTAGTTCCTCAATATTTTTCATGGCCTCACATTTCTCTATAACCCCATCTCCTTTCAGCATCTTAACAATTTCAGGCATCTTAGGGCTGTGGCAAGGTCTATACATTTTGCAGAGCAAAGCAATTTGAGCCATCTCCTCCAATTCAGCACTATCGTGGTTGCTTCTTAGCTTTTGGTCCACGAACAAGCTTAGCTAATTTTGTTCAAGAAGTTCTTTGGCCTGAAACATGAAGGCACAACTGTGCGGGAAGGGAAGTTCATAGTGTATCGTTGGTGGTGGCACATGTTAGGAAGTAGTGCTTGCACTTTGCTCTGGTTGGTAGGCTGAGTTGGTAGCTGAATCATGTTGTTTTGTTAAGTGTTGTTATCCTTCTCTCTCCCACTTATCATATACTACTCAGACCTTCAAGGGTTGTCCCTGTATTAGGTGCTCGACGCCCTCCATTCTTGGCTTCGTTGGTATCGGTGAAATATTATTTAGGTGGGGACATTTTGTCCCTGGTGGCGTCCTAAAAAAATACAGATTTAATAGAAGATTTCACTAGTTAATTTATTTATCTATATGTTTTAATTCATATTTTTATGTGACTAACTTTTGTCCAGCAAGGAGGTCTTACCATCAATAGGTCTTTTTAGAAAAGCCATATGCATGAATAGACATTATAGACATGCAATGCTATTCAACAGAAAGTCTGATGCATCCTTACGCTTTCTCTGTCTTCCCAAGTTTGTAGTCTAAAACTGATTATTACATACATACCCCCACAACACACACAACACACACATGCACATGCACATGCACGCACGCAACTTTAATGGCTTGCAGCTTGATTGAATTGCTCTAGTCTTCATAATAATTTATACCAATGCACACGAATTCTAATGACTAGTTGTGGTTTCGTTCCTCAATATTTTTCATGGCCTCCCATTTCTCTGCAAACTATAGAATCAGATACACCCTATATGTGAGCCCAAGAAGTTAAATCACACATATGGTTATAAATAGAGGTAATATCAAAAGACAATACTTAATATATAACATACTTAGTACAAGAAATATAACCTTAGACAACAAACAGCGGTAAGACAACTTCGTTCTTCAGGTGAAAACTCTAAATCTATAGGGACAACTAACTGGTTGATCACAAGCCTAACTTCTTCAAACTCTAGCAATCTGGGACCCATTCGGGATTTTTCCAAAGTATTGAAAATAAAGCAAGTGTAAGTACATATCATACTCAGCAATATAACATAGGGTTCATAAAGCTCAAAAAGTTGACACTGGTTTACTGTGATTATCTTTTAGTGAGTGATTAGCTTTTAGTGAGTCATAATTTTAGTAATTGAGCAGCAACAAGTTTAGCATAAGCCCATATAACCACATGATCATATAAACAAGAATAATATAGAGGAAGAAACAATAATTATTACTGTCCATCTATTTCATAGAGTCCAGGCCGCTCGTGTCCGTGAGCACGGCTGATATACCAGTTTTATACTCTGCAAAAGTTGTACACTTTCACCATGGGTCGTGATTTGCCTTTTCGCCCAAGGTGATCAGCCTGTTTACCCACTACCAAGGAAGGTCGGTGGGATTCACTATGAAGCTTTTTAAAAGTCCCTCTAACAAGTTAGTAGCCGCTAGGTTTCAGCAGCTAGGCGAATGGAGCCCCTCTAATAGAGTGGCACATTCCACGCCAGCTATACACACTTTAAGAGACAAGAAGCCATTATGCAACCTAGGCCTATCCTAATGCGCCTTAAGGTAACCACTAACAAGTTAGAAAAGCTCAGTTTAGTTAGCTAAAGCCAAAGCCAGAGTCATAGCTCTCATGGTTGTACTATAAGTCCTGGGTGATCACTTACAGATAAGTCCTTACGAAGAGAAATCTAAAGCATTTGGAAAGTAGCCAAATACTCTAGCCCCCTTTATCCATATTGCTAAAAAGCATATTTTAATATTATTGCATATACCATTAGTCAAGTTACATATCATGGTTATTTAATTTGAGCACCAGTAATATACTACCCAATGTAAATCACCCATGGTGTCAAGGTACAAGATATCAAATAACTAGGATGTCCTTAGTGGTAATCAAGGTAGACACATGCATCATGATTTAAATGATTAAAAGTGAGTAGGTGTCAAGGACGATCCCATGCTATACTTGCCTTAAACTCAGATCTTCTGCTTGTTCTTAACTTCCAAAGAATTGCTTCTTGATCATCAATGCAAAGCTCACCGACTAGACATGATCATAGAACACCACACAATCATCTATGCAATCATACACGAGTAAACAATAGAACTAAATTAGAAAAATACATCAAACACATAAAGCAACAAGTAAAAAGATTTTAAAGATATTCTACATGTTGCCATGAACACACAAGCGCGAGAAAGCACATGATCGGAGCTATGGTGAAAAAGAAACGACTAACGTAGGATTCACTTTATATGAGAAAAAGAAAACTATAGGCTTCATTTATTTTAATAATTATATAAAACATGTATAAGATAATTCAGAGAAATATTTAAATTTATATTTGAATTAGAAAAACAAAGTAAGATTAATCATATTTTAATTATAAATCCCGTTGTATAATCATTATTCAAGTTAGGATTTATACCATGAAATTCCAGAGCTAGTGACATGCTAAACATTGTTACTGGCACTAGATCGTTATGCATCTAAAGCATCTTGAACGGGTCAAAGCGGAGCTAAAACGGAGATTTTACACTTAAAACATGGTCAGTGGTAGTTCTCTAAGTAATGTGAACTATTTCTGAATAAAATAAATAAAATCAGATTTTTAATCAGATCAGGGACGGTAGCCATGATTATGAAAAAAAAAACGCACGGATAATTTTGCAAAAGAGCATGGCAAACCGGTATTAGCCAATCTGGGCTGTAGATTAAATGATGGATGGCTCAGGATGATCTTATGTATACGTGTATTTTCATTGTATTTCGAGATTTCTTTTTTAAAAGAAAACGGCCGCAAAACGTATCCATGACATCTTGTGTTGTCATCAAGCTAGGAATCGGAACAGCTAGGAAATTTGGAGCAGGGCAGAGCATGCACGGCGCACGGCCGGTGCTCCGACGTGGCAGTGTTTCTTGCGCATGCGTGCGGAGGGAGCGCAGGGAGCTGTGCGCTCGTCTCAGCTGTGGGTTGGGCACGCCGCCGCTGGAGCAGCCGGCACCGGTGAAAGCGCAGGGTGGCTGTAGGCGGCACGGTTTGCCCTGCAAATAAACGACGACGTCGTGCTACCGCTAAAGAACGAGAGGGAGCTCATGGGAGGCACCTGCGGCATCTTTACCTCAACGCGAAGCTCGGCTGAAGACCCTCAACGACGACAAGGCAGCAGGCGAGCAGATCGAGAGCGGCGGCGGCGCTGTACCTCTGGACGCAATGCGGAGCGAGCTAGGGTTCTTGCGGCAGCGCTGGGATCTGGGAAGGGGACGGCGGCTCCTAGATGCAAAGAGAGGGCGTGGAGGGGGCCTCGGCTTTTATAGGGCCATGCTCGACGTGGGGATCACGCCGTATCGCGGAGAAATCGGGATTCGACGGCACCTGCAGAGTCCTGTTCGACTCCGACTGAAGATAGGAGATGGCAGTGACCAGCGGGGTCCACAAGTCAAATTGAGAGGGCCGCGGGGCTGGATTGTCATACAGAGAGAGAGAGAGAGAGAGAGAGAGAGAGAGAGAGGAGGAGCACACGTGGGCTTCCAAGCCCGTGGGCCGGCCTGCTGGGGTGGCCGCGCGAGGAGAGGGAGAGTTTTCTTTTTTTTTTCCCTTTTCTTTTTATTTTATTTCAAAGTCATTTCAAATCCTTTTTAAAACATAGTTTGAATCATTTTGTGTTTTGGTCAAAACCACACATTACAAAAATACAAATGCACCAGCATGTATGCACAACAATGTTGCTAAACCTTATAATAAATTTTAATTTAATAGAAATTTTATTTTTCCACGTTTTCATGAGCACAAAAATACAAAAATAAATCATTTTATCTCTAATTCAAAAGATGCAAATTTTAGGGTGTTACACAAACCCATCTCCTCTTTCCAGCATCTTAACAACTTCAGACATCTTGGGGCGGTAGCAAGGTCTGTACATTGTGCAGAGCAAAGTAATTTGAACTATCTCCACCAATTCAGCACTGTCGAGGTTACTTCTTAGCTTTTGGTCCACAAACAAGTTTAGCTGATTTTGTTCAAGTTCTTTTGCCTGAAACATGAAGGCACAACTGTGTGGGAAGGGAAGTTCATAGTATGTCATTGGTGATGGCACATGTTAGGAAGTAGTGCTTGCACTTGCTCCGGTTAGTAGGCCGAGTTGCTAGCTGAATCATATTGTTTTGTTAAGTATTCTTATCCTTCTCTCTCACTTGTCATGTATACTCTGACCTTCAAGGGGCATCCCTATAATAGGTGCTCGGCACCCTCCATTCCCAGCTTCGCTGGTACGAGTGGAAAATTATTCAGGTGGGGACGAAATGGTGGCGTCTTAAAAAGTTGCAGAGAATAGAAGATTTCACTAGTTAATTTATTTATCTATATATTTCAATTCTTATTTTTATGCTGCTAAGTTTTGTCCAGCAAGGAGGTCTTGCCGTAAACAGGTCTTTTCGGAAAAGCCATATGCATGAATAGATATTATAGACATGCTATGCTACTCAACAGAAAGTCTGGAGCATCCCTATGCTTCCTTTGTCTTCCCAAGTTGGCAGTCTTAAACTGATTATTACATGCATACCCCCACAACAAACACACAACACACACACACACACACACACATGCACACAAACACACACACACACATGCGCGCGCGCACACACACACGCATAGACACACCTAATAGTTCAATGGCTTGCAGCTTGATTGAATTGCACTTGTCTTCAAAATAATTTATACCAATGCGCACGAATTCTGATGACCAGTCGGGGTTTGGTTCCTCAATATTTTGCATAGCCTCCAATTTCTCTGCAACCCCATCTCCTCCTTCCAACAACTTAACAATTTCAGACGTCTTGGGCGGTGGCAAGGTCTGTACATTGTGCAGAGCAAAGCAATTTCAACCATCTCCTCCAATTCAGCGCTATCGTGGTTGCTTCTTAGCTTTTGGTCCACAAATAGGCTTAGCTGATTTTGTTCAAGAAGTTCTTTGGCCTAAAACATTAAGGCACAACTGTGTGGTAAGGGAAGTTTATAGTCTATCATTGGTGGTGGCACATGTTAGGAAGTAGTGCTTGCACTTGCTCTGATTAGTAGGCTGAGTTGGTTGCTGAATCATGTTGTTTTGTCCAACTTATCATGTACTACTTTGACCTTCAGGGGTCATCCCTATATTAGGTGCTCGGCACCCTCCATTCCCACCTTCGCTGGTATGAGTGGAAAATTATTCAGGTGGAGATATTTCGTCCCCTGGTGGCGTCTTCAAAAAAATAGTTGCAGAATAGAAGATTCCACTTGTTAATTTATTTATCTATATATTCCTATTCTTATTTTTATGTCACTAACTTTTGTCCAGCAAGGAGGTCTTTCCGTAAACTGGTCTTTTCAAAAAAGCCATATGCATGAATTGACATTATAGACATGCCATGCTACTCAACGGAAAGTTTGAAGCATCCCTATGCTTCCTCTATCTTCCCAAGTTGGTAGTCTAAAACTAATGATTACATACATGCCCCCACAACACACACACAACACACACACACATGCACACAAACACACCCACATGCGCATGCGCACACACACACACACATGCGCCTAATAGTTCAATGGCTTGCAGCTCGATTGAATTGCACTTGTCTTCAAATTAATTTATAACAATGCGCACGAATTCTGATGACCAGTCGGGGTTTGGTTCCACAATATTTTATGTGGCCTCCCATTTATCTACATCCCCATCTCCTTCTTCCAGCATCTTAACAATTTTAGACATCTTGGGGCGGTGGCAAGGTCTGTACATTGTGCAGAGCAAAACAATTTGAACCATCTCCTCCAATTCAACACTGTCATGGTTGCTTCTTAGCTTTTGGTCCACAAACAAGCTTAGCTGATTTTGTTCAAGAAGTTCTTTGGCCTAAAACATTAAGGCACAACTGTGTGGCAAGGGAAGTTCATAGTCTATCATTGGTGTTGGCATATGTTAGGAAGTAGTGCTTGCACTTGCTCCGGTCAGTAAGCTGAGTTGGTAGCTTAATCATATTATTTTGTTGTTATTTTGTCCAACTTGTCATGTACTACTCTGACCTTCAAGGGTCACCCCTATATTAGGTTCTCGGCACCCTCTATTCCTAGCTTCACTGGTATGAATGGAAAATTATTCAGATGGGGACATTTTGTCCCCTGGTGGTGTCTTCAAAAATAGTTGAAGAATAGAAAATTCCACTAGTTAATTTATTTATCTATATATTCCAATTCCTATTTTTATGTCACTAACTTTTGTCTAGCAAGGAGGTGTTGCCATAAATAGGCCTTTTCAGAAAAGCCATATGCATGAATAGATATTATAGACATGCCTTGCTACTCAACGGAAATTTTGAAGCATCCCTATGCTTCCTCTATCTTCCAAGTTGGTAGTCTAAAACTGATTATTACATACCTACCCCCAAACATGCACAACACACAACACACAAACACACAAACACATGCACCTAATAGTTCAATGGATTGCAACTCGATTGAATTAGACTTGCCTTCATAATAATTTATACCAATGCACAGGAACTCTGATGATCAATCGGGGTTTGGTTCCTCAATATTTTTATGGCCTCCCATTTCTTTGCAACCCCATCTCCTCCTTCTAGCATCTTAACAATTTTAGACAGCTTGGGGTGGTGGCAAGGTATGTACACTATGCAGAGCAAAGCAATTTGAACCATCTCCTCCAATTCAGCACTGTCGTGGTTGCTTCTTAGCTTTTGGTCCATAAAGAAGCTTAGTTGATTTTGTTCAAGAAGTTCTTAGGCCTGAAACATTAAGGCACAACTATGTGGCAAGGGAAGTTCATAGTCTATCGTTGGTGGTGGCACATGTTAGGAAGTAGTGCTTGCACTTGCTCTGGTGTTTTGTTATTGTTTTGTCCAACGTGTCATGTACTACTCTAACCTTCAACGGTCGCCCCTATATTAGGTTCTCGGCACCCTCCATTCCTGGCTTCACTGGTATGAGTGGAAAATTATTCAGGTGGGGACATTTCATAGGCCTAGCTGTATCCTTAGGTAATCAATAGCCTAAGCACCACGCTTAATCTATAGGCTTACTACTTCGATCTGAGGTCCAATGAAATGAGATCAAAGCACCCTAGCCAAACGGTGGAACCGATACTAATGAATAGCTACTAATTATAAGATAACCTATGCTACTATTGCCAAACAACAAGCACCTAAGCTCACTAATGATGAACACTAATGACTAAGTACTTAAAATAAAGCAAAGCAATAATACTAGAATAAAGTACTTAAAAATAAATACTAAATAAAATAAATGCTAAAATGAAAGAATTACAAAGGAGCTATACTAGACCCAGAAGACTCTTTCAGACTCTGAGAGAAGCTCCGCTCTTGCTCTACTCCACTACTAAACTACTACTCTATAGCTAATGCTAAGCTAGAAAGCTAAGAGAAGCTTGGAGAGCTTGGAAATGAATGGGGCGTCTTTCCACCGAGCTCCACACCCTTTATTTATAATGTAGAGTGAGGGGGGTGTACTTGTAGGTAGCCCAGAGGTTGGTGGAGGACCTAGGGCATCGAGCGGCGCTATAGGGGCGCCGACCGACCCTCCATTCCACCGCCTCTTGATCCAACGGTGATGGTTGGCTCCCAATGGCAGTTACTTAGATAGCACATGTTAAAATTTGGATGGTAGGTCAGTTGGTAAGTCAGTGGAGGCTCTCAAGTCTATGACAATGGGCCCATGGATCCACCATGAACAAATCTTGTTCGTTGATCAAACTGACTTGAATGGAAGTTGTGATTGGCTCTATAGCAGCTCCCACATATCGGTGACGTGGTAGGGCCACTTGGGGGGCTAGGCGACACCCTTGTGGGGCTGGACGGCACTACCAAGTGGGCCCTCAGCCTTCTATCATGTCTACTTGCTTCATGTGTCCATGTTTGTCACCATTTTTGCCTATTTTTGCCATAGTTCTTGCATACAAATAATTCTACAAGCATAAGTGGAACTAGGTGAAATTTAAATAAAATTCCACACATGTGATGATGATTTACCTCACTTTGCCATGCTTTTGGGTGAAATGTTGATGGTCAAAATGGATGTTAGTGACCATCAACAAGCTCCCCCCAAGCTACCCCTTTGTTGTCCTCAGCAAAGATGCACGTTTAGCATGGAATAGGTGTTGGATCAGGAGTTGCTACTATGTAACGCCCTGCAAAGACTTGTATACAAACAAATACTATCTCTTGAGTTGAACATGTTAGTACTTAGAAATTTCACCATCAGTCTCAGCAATGTGGGACTTATAGCTTTCTCCTTGACACAAGCAATTGCAAGAATGTATAGCTAGATAGATACTTTTTACCTACTTTGGTTTAGCTCAAACTTCTTGGAGGTTTTCAATTGATTTTGAAAAGAAAACTTGCCTAAGTTCCTCAGATGGTACACTCAAGTCACTCAATGGTGTTTGAAATCCTCACCAAGGCCATGAATTTTAGCCTTAATTTCTATCCTAAAGCTTATGTGGAGCTCAAGGTAGGGGGTAAAAGTATAGCTTACTTGAATTGAGTATATTGCTAAGTCAAACACTTGGATCACAAGGAGCAACAAATCATACAAATTGATCAAGATGTGCATGTGTGTGGTATATTTGGTGGAAGTGGTACTCCTTTGAGAAATTTCCCTTCTCTAGCTTCTTTTTGGGAGAGGGCATGGTTACTTTTCTTTCTCTCTCTCTCTCTCTCTCTCTCTCTCTCTTTTGAACACTAGAGCTTTTTGCTCTTTTATTCTCTCTCTCATTTTTCTATAGCCCATGCCTCTCTCTTTGATGTAAGATAGCTAGATAGGTAACTTTGATTCTCATGGAGCAATAATGAATTGAAAGCATATGTGGTTGCGTATCCCTAGTGTGGGAATAGCATAAATATGTGGGTGTACATGATCTTGATCAAAAAGCATGAAACATTTCTCTACTCAGATCAACAAGGGTTGAAAAAGCTCAAAACAAACAAGCAGCTTTTATGGTGGCTTTATCATGTATGAATGAATATTTATTTGGCTCTAGTAGGAATTTATCACCATTGAGGAACTTCTAGCAAGAAAGTTTTAGCATTTTGTAAAACAAAACTCTAGGTTGTTTTTACTATTTCTCAGATAGGTTCAAAGATTTACTCTAATCATGGCTACAACATATCTCACAAAAGCCTATTCTTGGTTCTAGCATTTTCAACCCACGAAAGCATTCAACTTAAGATGAACTCTAAGTTTATCATGCTCAAAACTTAAGAAGTATAAGGTTGTATAATAAGCTTTTGCAAAGTATCATAGAGCAACTATTCATCATCTCCAAATAATTTATCATCATTTTATTAGAGCAGAGTTTCTCTCGAGATAAATTTAAGGCACTCCTCTCTACATTCTGTGATCATGAATATTGAATTTTAAAGAAAACATGAATGTAAAGAGAGGGTTTAAGATTTTCATACCTGAGCAGGGAGAGATATCTCCCCCAAGCTTGCCTTTTGCATAGGTTGGAATGTCTTCTGGCGGCTCTTTTGATTCTTTGCTTTATTGACTAACTAATACTACCAAAATGCATAAATGACTAAATAACTAAACCTATTACTACTAGATAACTTATTCAGTAGGAATGCTACTGAATTTTATTCATTATTATTATTAAATATTTTTTATATGTTGTTTTAAATGCAAATCTATCCTATCATGCATTAGCTACTACAAAACTTTTTTTATTAACATAGAGTAGCTTAAATGCAACTAACCTATCATGCAATGCAAATTTATTAGAAATCTAAATGAGATGCAGCTAATGAAATGCAGTAAATAAATGCAAGGGATAGAAAACTTACCTTTTTTACGGGCTCAAGGTCATTCGTCCTTGAGTGGAGGTGTTTCCTCTTGTTCCACCATGGAGGCCTTGTCAGGATCAGGGGATGACGAGTTTGAGGACATATCTTTCTTTTTACGCCATCTCTTTCTATTCTTCTTCTTCTTGACAGATTTCTTTGGTTATTCAATCTGCTTTGGTTTCTTCATCTTGATTCTCTTCGAATGCTTTTTTTCCTGTTTCTCATCAAAGAGGGGTTGTCTAGAGGCAAAAGCAAATATTTATTTTCTTCTAGCAAAGTGGAATTGGATTTGCCCAAAAGCCACATATATGCAAGCATTTGTAGTATTAAGGAAGGGACGACCAAGGATTAAAGGTGTATCCTCGACGTTGCCCATGTCTAAGATCATAAAATCTATAGGAATATAGGCACTCCTAACTTGAGCTAATAAATCAATGGCTACCCCCTCGAGATAATAGATAGATTGGTTAGCTAGCTGTAGGTAAACTAAAGTCGATGCTAAGGTAGTGCAGAACAATTTGTCATATGTTGCTTTTGACATTATGTTAACACTAGAGCTTAAATCACACAGAGCATTATGGAAGGTATGAGTTCTAATGGAGCAGATAATCACAGGGGTACCGGGATCAACTTCTTAATGGTAAATGGAGAATCTAATAAATAATAACCCCAAGAATTTAAAGCATAGCCATACTTTGCACTAACCAGGTTGGCTGTCTCCATGGTTCCTTCTAGTTTGCCAGGAATTCTATCTTTTTTATAGGATGGGATGGCAGCAGCAATTTGAGCTAATTGGGTTTCTATCATCTTATTGAAACTAAGTTGATTCTTTAAGACAGAAAAACCATCCAATTTAGCATTTATATTTTCCAACATCTTGTCATGAGCATTTAACTTTTTATTAATGCCATCAGTCATTCTACTTTGACTATAAACAAGATCTTTCAGGAAAGCATAACTATTATTACCTTGACTATTCATACGAGGAGAAGAGTAATAATTGTTACCTCCCTGATTGTTGGAGCACTGATTCTAGCCTTGATGTTGTTGTGGATGGAACCTGTTGTCGGTGTTGACAAAGTTGAGGTCCTCTTGGGTTTCGGGATTGGAATTGCCTGAATGTCCAACATCTCCACAGAGTTCACAAGTCATGTGGGAATCCATGGATTTGAGTGTCTCTTGGGCACTCACCTTCTCATAATATTCCACTTTCTTTGTGAGCAGATCCATCTTACCTGCAAGGATGCCAATTTCTTTAATTGAATGCATACCTCGTTTATGGGGTTAGAGTCAATCATCGCTCCATCCTTGGTTGAAAACCATCTTCTCGATCAGCATCTTTGCATCTGCAACACTTAGCGAAAAGAATGCCCCACCAGCAGCAGTATCTAAATGTCTCCTATCTAATGGCACTAACCCATGGTAGAACTTCTAGATGAAAAGCTAGTCTTCCATGCCATGGTATGGGCATGCAGAGACATACTCTTGCATTTGTTCCCAAGCTTCAGGAATCAACTCATCTGCTAGATGTTGAAAACTAGAGATTTATTGCGCAAAGTATTAGTATTCCCCATGGGGAAAAACTTGACTAGGAAAGCATTGGAACACTTGTCCTAGGTATCTATAGCATTGCGGTTAGAGAAAAACCATTTCTTAGCCTTTCCTAACAAAGAGAAGGGGAAAAGGCGAAAACGTATAGTCTCTTGGCTCACTCCCTTAATGGTGAAGGTGCTACAAATCTCCAAGAAATGTTGGAGATGAGCATTTGCATCCTCGAGGGATTTCCCACAAAATGGACTAGCTTGAACCATCATAATTAATGCTGGCTTAAGCTCAAAGTTAGCGTCCCCATTGATAACATTGGGTCTGGTGGCTACATTAGCAGCCGAGGGTGCAGAAAAATCATGAATGGACTTGTCACCGAAGGTTGTGGAGGGTAGTGATAGGATTTGAGGAAAAATGGATAAACTACTTTGGATAACTAAAAACCTAGCTAGCAAGTCTAGCAATATAAATCCAAGGCCAGTTGCTTTCCCCAGCAGTGGCGCCAGAAATGCTTGTTGATATTTCTTAACGACTATTGGAGGATTCCACAAGCGCACACAACTATCGCGTAGCACTTTGCTCGGTGAGTACCGAGTGTCAAATTTGTATTTTCCCACTGGAAGGCAAAATGCTAGAATTTATATTTAGCTAAGAATTACTAAGGTAAAGCCTAAGTTAATCCTAGGTTGGTGAACGATAGTTAAGGGTGAATGTGAACTACCTAAACTAACTACTAATAACAAGCTAACCTAGGTCATATCCACAGGTAATCTAAGGTAAACAAATGACTAGAAGAAATACGCTAGTACTTCAGGGCACAGCCGGCCTACCAACTCGGAGAGTTAAAAATACAAGGTCTGCCATGAGCCCTATGATTTAATAACTAGACCTATCATGTTAGAATACAGAGGATGGACAAGACTGTCACCGCTTGCCACCTACCACAATCTATCCGGAGGCCTAGCCATATCCACAGGTAATCTATAGCCTAAGCACCACGCTTAATCTATAGGCTTACTACTAATTATAAGATAACCTATGCTACTAATTATAAGATAACCTATGCTATTAATGCAAAACAACAAGCACCTAAGCTCACTAATGATGAACACTAATGACTAAGTACTTAAAGTAAAGCAAAGCAATAATATTAGAATAAAGTACTTAAAATAAATACCGAATAAAGTAAATGCTAAAATAAAAGAATTATAAAGGAGCTATACCAGTCCCAGAAGACTCTTCCAGACTCCGAGAGAAGCTCCGCTCTTACTCTACTCCACTATTAGACTACTACTCTATACCTAATGCTAAGCTAGAAAGCTAAGAGAATCTTGAAGAGCTTGGAAATGAATGGGGCATCTTTCCACCGAGCTCCACACCCTCTATTTATGGTGTAGAGTGAGGGGGTACTTGTAGGTAGCCAGGAGGTCGGTGGAGGACCTAGGGCGCCGGCTGGCCCTTCGTTCCACCACCTCTTGATCCAACGGCGATGGTTAGCTCCCAATGGTGGTTACTTGGATAGCACATGGTGAAATTCAGATGGTAGATCAGTTGGTAAGTCGGTCGAGGCTCCCAAGTCTTTGACAATGGGCCCATGGATCCACCATGAACAAATCTTGTCCGTTGATCAAACCGACTTGAATGGAAGCTCGTGATTGGCTCTAGAGCCACTCCCATGGATTGGTGATGTGGTAGGGCCACTTGGGGGGCTAGGTGGCACCCTTGTGGGGCCAGGTGGTGCTGCCAAGTGGGCCCTCAGCCTCCTATCACATCCACTTGCTTCATGTGTCCTTGTTTGTCACCATTTTAGTCTATTTTTGCCATATTTCCTGCATATAAATAATTCTACATGCACAAGTGGAACTAGGTGAAATTTAAACAAAATTCTACACATGTGATGATGATTTACCTCACTTTGCCATGCTTTTGGGTGGAATGTTGATGGTCAAAATTGGTGTTAGTGACCGTCAACAGGTGGCATCTTCAAAAAAAGTTATAGAATAGAAGATTCCACTAGTTAATTTATTTATCTATATATATTCTAATTCTTATTTTTATGTTACTAACTTTTGTCCAGCAAGGAGGTCTTGCTGTAAATAGGTCTTTTTAGAAAAAGCCATATGCATGAAAAGACATTATAGACATGCCATGCTACTCAACGGAAAGTCTAAAGCATCCCTATGCTTCCTTTGTCTTCCCAAGTTGGTAGTCTAAAACTTATTATTACATATGTACCCCCACAAAACACAAACACACAAACACACACGCACACATACACACATGCGCGTGCACACACACGCACCTAGCTAATAGTTCAATGGCTTGCAGCTTGATTGAATTGCACTTGCCTTCATAATAATTTAATCAATGCAACTGAATTTTGATGGCCAGTCAGGGTTTGGTTCCTTAATATTTTTTATGGCCTCGCATTTCTCTACAACCCCATCTCCTCCTTCCAGCAACTTAACAATTTCATATGTCTTGGGGCAGTGGCAAGGTCTGTACATTATGCATAGCAAAGCAATTTGAACCATCTCCTCCAATTCAGCACTATCGTGGTTGCTTCTTAGCTTTTGGTCCACGAACAATCTTAGCTAACTTTGTTCAAGAAGTTCTTTGGCCTGAAACATGAAGGCACAACTATGCGGGAAGGGAAGTTCATAGTCTATCATTGGTGGTGGCACATGTTAGGAAGTAGTGCTTGCACTTGCTCTGGTTGGTAGGCTGAGTTGGTAGATGAATCATGTTGTTTTGTTGTAGTTTAGTTAAGTGTTGTTATCCGTCTCTCTCCCACTTGTCATATCCTACTCTGGCCTTCAAGGGTCATCCCTGTATTAGGTGCTGGACACCCTCCATTCCTGGCTTCCCTGGTATCAGTGGAAAATTATTCAAGTGGGGACATTTCGTCCCCTGGCAGCGTCCTAAAAAAGGCAAAATTATTAGAGGATTCCACTAGTTAATTTATTTGTCTATACATTCCAATTCTTATTTTTATGTCACTAACTTTTGTCCAGCAAGGAGGTCTTACCGTAAATATATCTTTTCGGAAAAGCCATATGCATGAATATACATTATAGACATGACATGCTACTCAACGGAAAGTATAAAGCATCCCTATGCTTCCTCTGTCTTCCCATGTTGTAGTCTAAAACTGGTTATTACATATGTACCCCCACAACACACACAACACATAAACACACAAGCCCACACACATGCACACAAACACACACACATGCGTGCGCGCACACACACACGCACCTAATAGTTCAATGGCTTGCAGCTCAATTGAATTGCACTTGTCTTCAAAATAATTTATACCAATGCGCACAAATTCTAATGACTAGTCGGGGTTTGGTTCCTCAATATTTTTCATGGCCTACCATTTCTCTGCAACCCCATCTCTTCCTTCTATCTTCTTAACAATTTTAGACATCTTGGGGTGGTGACAAGGCCTGTACATTGTGCAGAGCAAAGCAATTTGAACCATCTCCTCCAATTTAGCACTGTCGTGGTTGCTTCTTAGCTTTTGGCCCATAAACAATCTTAGCTAATTTTGTTCAAAAAGTTCTTTGGCCAGAAACATGAAGGCACAACTGTGCGGGAAGGGAAGTTCATAGTCTATCATTGGTGGTGCACATGTTAGGAAGTAGTGCTTGCACTTGCTCCGGTTGGTAGGCTGAGTTGGTAGTTGAATCATGTTGTTTTGATATTGTTTAGTTAAGTGTTGTTATCCGTCTCTCTCCCACTTGTCATATCCTACTCTGGCCTTCAAAGGTCATCCCTGTATTAGGTGCTGGACACCCTCCATTCCTGGCTTCACTGGTATCAGTGGAAAATTATTCAGGCAGGGACATTTCATCCCCTGGCAGCGTCCTAAAAAAAGGCAAAATTATTAGAAGATTCCACTAGTTAATTTATTTATCTATACATTCCAATTCTTATTTTTATGTCACTAACTTTTGTCCAGCAAGGAGGTCTTATCGTAAATATATGTTTTCGGAAAAGCCATATGCATGAATATACATTATAGACATGCCATGCTACTCAATGGAAAGTATAAAGCATCCCTATGCTTCCTCTATCTTCCCACATTGTAGTCTAAAACTGATTATTACATATGTACCCCCACAACACGCACACAACACATAAACACACAAGCCCACACATACGCACACAAACACACACACACACGCACCTAATAGTTCAATGGCTTGTAGCTCGATTGAATTGCACTTGTCTTCAAAATAATTTATACCAATGCGCATGAATTCTAATGACTAGTCGGGGTTTGGTTCCTCAATATTTTTCATGGCCTCTCATTTCTCTGCAACCCCATCTCTTCCTTCTATCTTCTTAACAATTTCAAACATCTTGGGGTGGTGACAAGGTCTGTACATTGTGCAGAGAAAAGCAATTTGAACCATCTCCTACAATTCAGCACTGTCGTGGTTGCTTCTTAACTTTTGGTCCATAAACAATCTTAGCTAATTTTGTTCAAGAAGTTCTTTGACTTGAAACATGAAGGCACAACTATGCAGGAAGGGAAGTTCATAGTCTATCGTTGGTGGTGGCACATGTTAGGAAGTAGTGCTTGCACTTGCTCTGGTTGGTAGGCTGAGTTGGTAGTTGAATCATGTTGTTTTGTTGTTATCCATCTCTCTCCCACTTGTCATATCCTACTCTGGCCTTCAAGGGTCGTCCCTGTATTAGGTGCTGGACACCCTCAATTCTTGGCTTTGCTGGTGTGAGTGGAAAATTATTCAGGTGGGGACATTTCATGCCCTGGTGGTGTCTTGAAAAATTGTTGTAGAATAGAAGATTCCACTAGTTAATTTATTTATCTATATATTTCAATTCTTATTTTTATGTCACTAACTTTTGTCCATCAAGGAGGTCTTGCCTTAAACAGGTCTTTTCAGAGCAGCCATATGCATGAATGGACATTATAGATAGCCATGCTACTCAACATAAAGTCTGAAGCATCCCTATGCTTCCTCTGTCTTCCCAAGTTGGTACTCTAAAACTGATTATTACATACATACATCCACAACACAGACACACACACACACACACACACACACACACACACACACACACACACACACACACACACACACACACACACACACACACACACACACACACACACACACACACACACACACACACACACACACACACACACACACACACACACGCATGCACCTGAGAGTTCAATGGCTTGCAGCTTGATTGAATTGCACTAGTCTTCATCATAAATTATACTAATGCAGGGTTTGGTTCATCAATATTTTTCATGGCCTCCTATTTCTCTGCAACCCCATCTCTCCTTCTACCATCTTAATAATTTCAGACATCTTGTGGTGGTGGCAAGGTCTTTACATTATGGAGAGCAAGGCAATCTAAACCATCTCCTCTAGTTCAGCACTGTCGTAGTTGCTTCTTAGCTTCCGATCCACAAACAAGCTTAGCTAAATTTGGTCAAGAAGTTCTTTGGCCTAAAACATGAAGGCACAACTCTATGGAAAGGGAAGTTCATTGTATGTGAATGAACAAAAGAAACACAATTGGCAATGGCAAACTATTGGTGAAAATCTTGGATCCTTGTTGAAAATCATAGAAGAAGAATTATATTGATTCAATAGATGTGATGAAAACTCTAGATGAAACAGTTGGTCTATCTAATGAGCAATGACAAAGAAAATCCTAGATCCTTGGTGAAAATCTTAGACTGTTAGAGTCAGAAGAATTATATTGGTTCAATAGATGTCATGAAAATTGGTTACTTAAAGGGACCTGAACACAAGTTACTTTCACATGATTGCTAATGGCAGGAAAATAAAAACACAATGTTAAGCTTATAGAAAGATGGTGTCTTGATTGAAGGGGAAAACAACTTACCGAATCAAGCTACTGAGTATTACTCAGATTTATTTGGTCCTGCCCCTGATTTTGATGTCATCATTGAAGATGATATTTTGAATGCGACCCCTCACTATCTGAGACGGAAAATGAGGATCTCTGCAGACCTTTCTCTAAGCCAGAGATTAGGTCTACTTTATTCCTAATGGAAAAGAATAAAGCAGCAGGCCTAGATAATTTCTCTATTGAATTCTATCAAGCTTGTTGGGACTTCGTGAAAGTTGATATCTTACAATTATTCAATGACTTCTACAATGAGAATGCAAATGTAAGTCAATTATAGCATCATTACATTGTTGCCTAAAGTGAATGAGGTTGTTAAAATTCAACAATTTAGACCTACATGCCTCATAAATTGCCATTACAAGTTAATCACAAAAGTTCTAGCTATTAGAATTGAACCATATGTTGACAAACTCATCCATTAAGCCTTTATGAAAGGTAGAAACATTATGTCTAGAATAATGGCCTTGCATGAAATACTCCATGTAACAAAAACGAAAAAGGAAACTGGTGTTGTCTTGAAATTAGATTTCAAAAAATATTATGATAAAGTAAGCAAGAATCTCCTATTTAAATGCCTAAAAGCTAGAGGTTTATGTGAAACTTGGTGTAATTGGATCACTTAGGTTGTGACTAGAGGTACTATGAGTGTTAGACTCAATAACATAACATACAAGCCCTTGCATTGAGAGTCATAAGGGAGTTAGACAGGGTGACCCCTTATCCCCCATCCTCTTCAACTTTGTGCCAGATTACTTAACCATAAGTGAGCAGTTGTTTTCTAGCTTAATTAATCATACTATTCCTAATGGAGTAGCAATACTATAGTATGCTGATATACTACAATATGCCTAATGAATGATGTGGAGGGAGCTAGAAACATACTATTATAGAATTGGCTTTCACTGCCAGCCATCACTGCTGGTTTTTGGCTAAAACTGGTAGTGATAGGACCAATCGGCAGTAATATTCAGGTCATCACTGTCGGGTCATATAACTGTTGGTTCACATCATTGCCGGTTTTAGCCATGGACCAACAGTGATATTGGGTCATCACTTTCATTTTTTGGCTAAAACTGGCTGATGAGAGTCAAATATAGGGGTATGTTAAGTCCCCAAGAGATAGGCCCCTAACCAAGATACCCCCTGACCGACCCCTCTAGGATCGCTCGGGGGCTATACCCATTAGGTATGCTCACGCGTACCCTCCGATTAGAAGCTGGGTGAAGCCCAAGCTTGCCCACTACCCCGGCCCAGAGCTCAGGGGCTCGACAAAGCCCTAAGCTCCCAACCGATGGAACCCCGAACCTAGCCACTGCTAGTGGCCAGGCCAATAACCAATGATGTCCCAACGTTGACCGGCCCATCGAGCATCCAAGGCTAGGGGTCTCCTCAGTGCCGCCTCGACCGACGAGCATGCGGTGCTATTGCTTGCCCCTCCGACAAAGTCACATAGGTGGCATGACATAAGAGGACAAGCCCCTCCATCGGCTCTAGGGGCGTCGGTGCTCCTAGGCTCGCTCATTAGCCTCCCTAGATGGGCGCTTTCACCACCAAGGAAGCCTAAAGAAGGATCACCTAGTGGAGGCCAGTCTGAGGGGACAGCCCCTATCGATCAAGTGCTAGTACATTAGAGGCATTAGGCGATGCCTATAGCTCCCCCAACTCCATGACAAGCCGAGGTCCATCCACACCGCAGCAGCACCATCCTAGACCCCAGTGCATGTAGGCTATAGACTGTAGCTTCCAAACCATCTTGTACCCAACCTTCCTTGAGATATAAGGGGAAGGTTGGCTCCCCTAGAGGGGAGGATGCTTCTTGCACCTTCAATCGCTAGGAGGCTAGGCAAATAAGATCTTAGCTGAAGAATAGAGCAACCGAGAGGAACACCACAGTGTTCCTCCCAAATGGCAACCCAACAAAGAGCGAGGAACATTTCCCTTACTCGCTAGGGCATCGACATCACCACCGACAAGCCATAGGATAACACCGAGCGATCCCCTACTAAATCTCTCTCTGCTCCATTATAACCCCCTAATTTGGGTGCTCTTGAATACTAAGAACTACTCACTGCTGGACGTAGGGCCTTCGAAGGCCTGAACGAAGATACATCGCTGTGACTACTCATGTGTTCATGAGTGCCCTAGCCACTAGAGACCCACAATCCTAACATCCGATGAACAATGATGCTTGCCACGGTTAAGGACCCAGGACACCGACAATTATATTATCACTTTCGGTTCGTGGTTTGAATGGGCAGTGATAAACTGCACAAAAAACTTCATAACTCTTTCATGTGATGTCCGATGAAGATGAACTTTATACCAAAGTTGTGGTACTTTTGGAGATCTACAACTTTGTAGTTCAATATGTTTTGATTTGAGATCATTTTGATGTTCAAATATGTATCTTAGTATTTTATAGAGTTAATACCAAAAAAGGATCTTGGATGAAGAAACAACCAAAATAAAAGTTGTAGATCTCAAAAAGTTATGCAACTTTGTAGTTCACAACTTTTTTAATTTAATGTTTTTATGCTGAGTTATTTGTTTCACAAGATTTTATAAAACTTAATACCAATGGAATCCATATGCTCTACAGTCATATGTGAGTGTGTAGTTGTAGTTGTAGATCTCAAAAAGTTACGCAACATTGTAGTTGACAACTTTTTCGTTTGAAATCATCTATCCAACAAAAATTACATTTGAATTCTCACATTTGAAATTCAAATTTTTAAAATGACCTTGGATGGAGAAACGACCAAAACAAAAATTGTAGGTCTCAAAAAGTTATGCAACTTTGTAATTTACAACTTTTTCCTTTTGAAATCATTTATCCAAGGAAAATTATGGACGGATTTCCTCACATTGGAAGTTCAATTCAAATGACCTCGGATGGAGAAATGAACAAAATCAAAATGGTAGACCTTGAAAAGTTATAAAACTTAGTAGTTGACAACTTTTTATTTGAATTCGTTTAGGGCCCCAAATACTCATTTCAAAACCAGATGAAGATAGAGGAGGAATATCCCAAATAGATACAAGTGTCTTACAGGTAGAGTGGTTAGAGGACGAACGCACAAAGCCTGAGGTCATGGATTCGAGTCCTGTCGGCCGCAAGGTGTGCGAAAAGTCGCATGACTTGTATTAAAAAATGTAGTAAATGTGTCACTAGGTGGTCGAGTCTCTCCTAGTATTAAAAATTTACTATTTTTTAGCTCTTTTTCATCTTATTTTTCAGTTTTCTGAAAACCTTATCACTATCGATTCTAAAACCAGCAATGATGAGCCCCCTCATCACTACCACTTTAGTTGTGCCAGTTGTTAGTATATATTAACACACATGGAATAATCCACAAGCGCACGTATATTATACTGATGTAGCACTTCGCCGGAAGTATCCTAGTTTTATATCAAACTCAAGGAAACGTGTGTGTGATAATAACTCAATCTAACATAACTCAACTTCGCAACAAGGCTTAGATAACAAGAGTATAAAGGACGTCGCAAAGGTCTTCTTGTTCTAACTTCGGAAAGCTATGTATTCTATTGTTCAATTATGAGGATATTACTAAAGAAAACATAGGCAGAGTATGTTTCCTATAGTAACAAGGTCCTGCTAGGCCTACAAATAGGAGGTGGACTACAAAAGATTCTAAGAAGCTATAAGAGTCACCCTCACGAGCTACCATCGATTTGAAAAGTAGGGTACATCCACGAGTAACCGAGTCTAAGCACCATGCTTACACTACGAATACTACTTTAACCCAAGAGCTACAAGGATTAAAGTACTCAAAAAGAGTCGCAAACTCGAAGAACAATATGAACAAAATGCTTACTTGAATTAGAAGTTGATTACCAGAGAAATCTCAGAAGCAAGCTCAAGAAGAACTTGATTTCGCTAGGGTACAAGCCATAGAGAGAGCAACGATAGGCCGACACTTCCTCCAAACTCTTCCCTCACACTCTCTCTATCTCTAATACAAGACTAGATCCTATTGAGGACTATCTTCTCTTGATTGCTAACTCTGATCCTAGAGGAGATATGAATTAAGGTTTCTGGCCTTCAAGCTCTTAGGATCATTGCCTCTCTCTGAAGAGGAGGGTATAGGCAGGTATATATAGGGGCCTTCAAGCATGCTAGACCCTCAGATCAATTTGACTAAAAAGGACAGTGTAGATGCAAACCTAAGGCGGTGGAGAATCGACGTAGCGATGAGGGGCTGCCAGGTGGGGTTCATAGGCCAGCTGGCCTAACTGTGGGGTTGGCCAGCCCCACGTGGTAGTGGCTCAGGCCGTGCTTTGGTGGAGAGCCTCCTAGAGTCTTCTAGGGTCTTCCCACATAGGTACCACTATGGATAAACATGATTTCCTTTGACAAATAGGTTCTCCTTGGTGGTTTTCTGATTAAAACCTGCTGAAAACACAGATTCACCAAAACTTGTGAAATTTATCAATTCAAACCCCTAAGTCTATGTTGGCGATCCATTTTAGTGATTTATGCAAGGTATATTGATGGTTTGTGATGAATGTTAACTACCGTCAACAAACTCCCCCACTATTAGGCTTTTACTCATCCTCGATAAAAGAATGGATTACTTGAGACATAACCTTGGGACAAGACATCAACATAAAACCATTCCTAGTTATACATGCCCTGCAGGATTCAAAGTGTCTACCATAAAACTTTGGGCAGTTGAAGAATGGAACAGCTTGAAATAGATCACCATCTTCCTTCAATCAAGTCAATTGGAGAAACATTTTAAGATTTGTGAAAACAAAATATAGCTTTCCATCTCCTTTTATAGTACTCTCAAATCACTTAGTATATGTGGTATTTTTATATCCTCACCAACGCATTAATATTCTTGCCTTCTTTTTACCTACTTCTAAAGGCTTATGTGGAGCACAGGTAGGGATAAATATGAGAACATACTTGCATTGAATATATTGTAAAGTCAAAACAAGGATCCAAGGAGAAAAGTGTCATACTCTTAGATCAAGATGTGCATGTGTGTGGATATGTATATGGTGTCTAACCTAATTCTACTATGCTTCTTGAAACATATCTCTCTTGTTGAAACTTTGAAATATTTTCGCCATAAAACATGGGCTATCTTATTCATCTTTCTTCTCATTTTTTTCAGGAGGGCATCTGAGTACCCATTCTTTTAAATATCTCAGACACTTGTCCATTTTTTCACTTCTTTTTCTTCTTTTTCTTCTTTTTGCTTTTATGAATAACTCTTGCATAGCCCATGCCTCTTTTTCTGTAATTGGAACTTTTCAAGAGAGACATTTACAAGAACTTGGAGCATTTATCCTAACAGATATATTTTTGTGTCTATTCCTAGTGTAGGAGTAGAGCATTTTCGGTTGGATGGAAAACATGTTTTTTGCGTACCCCCAGTGTAGGAGTAGTAGATATATGTTGAGTGTACGTGATCTTGATCTTGGGAGCATGATAAATTTCTCAACAAGGGTCACAAAGTTTGACCAAACTCAATACAATGGCAAGTAGTATATGTAGAAGGTTTCCTAGTGTGTCATATCATGTATGGCTCTAGTAGGACATTGCCTACCACAATGGAGAGATGTAGCTATTCATTTTACTTTTTGAAATAAAATTCTCCAACAACAAGACATTAAGAATCAAGTTCTCATTATTCTACTATATCTCATTCCACAACAACTTAGTTATGACTGAAGTAATCTTTCCTCATGTTTTAAAGTTGTTTTATCAAAAGATTTTCAATTTGGTTTGAAACGGAAAGCAAAACATGTGAAAATAGATCGTATAGGAGTCAAACCTGACCGTGAATGAGGTGTGAGGCATGGCGAAGCTGGGTTGGGCTAGCTGGCCCATGTAGGAGGCCAAGCAACCCACTCTTGGGCCTGTTTTGGTCCAACTTTGGTGAGCGTGGTATTTGTTCCGTTGCTTTCTGGATTTCGTGATTTTCGCGATCGGATCTTGTTTTGTTGTCGTGGTGTGCTTCCCCCACACTTGTTTCTTATTTACCTTTATACACAACAGGTGGAGAAAAACACATATACAAAAGAAATAGAGAGCAAGTAGTAGCAATAAGATTTTATTGATAAGGCACTTTATTACACAATCCAACCTAAACACAAACTTTAAACTAGCTAATACAAACTTGAACCGACCTAACCACTGAGCTAAGCAAATGACCTAATTTGTGCCCTATCAATCCACAACCTAACTCTTAATTCTTAAACTTGTCCTAATTGACAACGTAGTGGCTTAATATATTAAGATCATATTGTAAGTTCCTACAATGGATGTGCTCTTTATCGATCCTATGCTGTAGAGCATGGGTATACTCAGTGAGGGTCTTGATCTTGTCTTGCAGCATAGCAATAGTCGGCCATTGGCATTTCTCCTCATTCTCTAGGGTAGAGGGTGGCGCCCTCTTCTTCTTCTCCTTTAGTGGCATGACCTTAACTTGGTCAGGAGCAGCACGAATAGCATCTATTGTTAAGTGAGGCATGATCGACTTGTATTTGGTGCATGTGACATCTCGAAACTTGTTAGTCTTCACCCTAGTCAGTGTCTTGTTTGCCCTTGGAGGAAGGAGATTTATCTCCTTCGGGACCTTGATCTTCGGTGCCTCCGGCTGGCGTGGCTTGTTTTGAAGAAGTAGACGCGATGGTGGTGGAGTGATCATCGGATGATGGATGGCTTGGGCAAAGTAGGATTGGTTGGAGGGAACAAGAGCTACTTCTCGTGGTGGGATTTTGCTTAGCGGTATGGCTTCTTTAACTCTGTAGGGGGTGATCTCTCTACCGGCCATTGGAACTTGAGAGGAGGAGAGCTTGGGTGCTGCTGGAGATGGAAGGCTTTGTTGGAATGGCTATGGAGGTAGGCAGAGGCTTGTTTATATAGGGGGAAACTTGCAGCATGGGTCAAGATCTATCTATTAGAGGTCTTGTAATGAGGAAAAACCGAATGTAGCGGAAAACTATGAGATTTTAGAGGGGAAGGTTCTAGAATACATGAGAGAGTTGATCAGAGGTGAGGCGGCTACCAAGTGGGATGGACAGCCTGACAATGGGTCCAGCTGGCCCCACCTGGTGCCATCTCATGGGAATCTTTCTCACGTCGGTTTCTTATACTTATCTAATCCCAAAAAATATATTACCGTGTTACGAATCGTAAGGTGGAGGGTAGAGGTGTAAATATATGGCAAAATAATAAAATCTACCTTATCCAAATCCTCAGTTGGTTTTTTAGGTTCTAGAAAGATCTTGAGACAGTGACCATTTACCTTGAATAATGTATCTTCATCATTTTGAAGTGTAATTGCTCCATGCGATGAAGTGCTTATAACCTTAAATGGTCCTTCCCATTTGCTCCAAAATTTTTCGTGCCTGAATAATTTTACCCTAGAATTAAAAAGTAATACCTTATCTCCTGGGGCAAACTCCTTCTTCTTGATCCTCTTATCGTGCCATCTCTTGGTTCTCTCTTTGTATATCTTGGCATTGTGATATGCTTTTTCACGCCATTCATTGAGCTCAGAGAGTTGCATCTTCCTCTTGGTTCCTATAGCTTCAAAGTCCATGTTCCATCATTTTATGGCCTAGTGAGCCATGAATTCTAGCTCAATAGGTAGATGACAAGCCTTCCTGTAGATGAGTTGGTATGGTGACATCCCAAGTGGTGTTTTATTGGCTGTTCTATAAGGCCATAATTCATTAGGTAGTCTATCCTTCCATGCAGTCCCCATCTCATTGATTGTCTTCTACAAAATATTCTTGATTTGTTTGTTCGATGTTTCTGCTTTATCTGAGGGTGGTATGGAGTAGCGATGTTGTAACGGATCCCATGTCTTAACAAGTACTTGTGAAAGTTCTTGTCAGTGAAGTGAGTGCCTCCATCACTAATCACCATTCTCGAAACTCTGAATCATGGAAATATTGTCTCTTCAAATATCTTCTTGGAGTTCTTTGCATCAGCATCTCTACATGGTATGCCTTCAACCCACTTGGAGATATAGTCAACTTCCAGCAAGATACATTCATAGTTCTTTGACTTTGGAAATAGTCCCATGTAGTTGATTCCCCAGACATCGAAGAGCTCGATCTGGAGGTTGTTGGTGAGTGGCATGGCATCTCTTGAATTAATGTTTCCTTGCCTCTAACATGATCGACACCTCTAGACAAAGTCCCTCGTGTCTTCATACATGGTTGGCCAAAAGAATCCACTTTACCAAATCTTCAAATGAGTGCAGAATGCACCATAATGCCCTCTATATGGTGATGAGTGGCATCATTCAATAATCTTGATGCCTTCTTTTGTCGGTACACACCTTCTGAGTAGGCCATCGGAGCAGACTCTAAAGAGATACAACTCATCCCATATATGGAGACGACTTTCATAGATGAGCTTCCTCTTGTTCTCCCCTGGTGGCACATATCCTGCAACCATAAAATTAAAAATATTCGCGTACCAGTGGTCAAATTTTGTGATCTTAAAAAGCATGTTGTCCCAAAGTGAATCATTGATGGGCAATTCCTGTGGATTTTCAAACTGCATTCTAGACAAGTGATCGCATCAGAATTTTCTACTCCCTTTTTATCTTTTATTTCTAAATCAAATTCTTAGAGTAGCAAAATCCATCTTAGAAGTTTAGGTTTAGCATCTTTCTTAGTGAGCAGGTATTTCAAAGTAGCATGATTAGTGTAAACAATCACCTTAGCTCCTACTAAGTAAGATCTAAATTTATCTAGAGCAAAAACAATAGCCAGGAGCTCTTTTTTAGTTGTTGCATAATTAAGTAGAGGTCCTGTCAGAGTTTTGCTAGCATAAGCAATTGCATGATGCTTCTTATCTTTTGTTTGACCCAAAACTACCCCCACAACATAATCACTAGCATGATACATAATTTTAAAAGGTTACGACCAATCAGGGGGTTGAATCATTGGTGCAGAGATGAGTGTTTTCTTAAGAATTTCAAAAGATTTTAGGTATGCATCATCAAATTCAAAGGGAACATCATTGGCCAAAAGATTTGTGAGTGGTCTAGCAATGTGTGAAAAATCTTTTATAAAGCAATGGTAAAATCCTGCATGACCAAGAAAATTGTGGATCCCTATGATATTTATGGGAGGAGGTAATTGTTTAATTACTTCAATTTTAGCTCTATCTACCCCTATCCCTCGTTCAGACACCAAGTGTCTAAGCATTATGTCTTCTCTAATCATGAAATGACATTTTCCCAATTAAGGACTAAGTGCTTTTCTTTACATCTTTGCAAAACCTTATCTAAATTTTCAAGACAATCATCAAAAGTTTTTCCATAAACAGAAAAATCATCCATGAAGACTTCCATGATTTCTTCAATCATATCAGAAAATATAGACATCATGCATCTTTGAAAAGAAGCTAGAGCATTACATAGTCCAAAAGACATTCTATGATAAGCATAAGTTACATGTGGACATGTAAAAGTGTTTTTGCTTTGGTCATTAGGATGGATTGGTATCTGTGATAACCTGAATAGCCATCAAGGAAACAGAAGAAAGAGTGATTTGCTAGTCGCTCTAATATTTCATCAATGAAGGGCAATGGAAAATGATCTTTCTTTGTTGCCTTGTTAAGTTTTCAATAATCAATACACATCCGCCATCTAGTTATGGCTCTTTAGGGGATTAATTCATTCTTTTCATTTTTAACAACAATCATGCCTCCCTTTTTAGGCACAACTTGAACAGGGCTTACCCACTCACTATATGGAACGTGATAGATAATCTCTGCGTGCAAGAGTTTCAAAACCACTTTCTTGATAATCTCTCAAATCGCATTATTAAGCCTACGTTGTGGCTCCCTAGAAGGTATAGAATCTGGGTCTGTAGGGATACGATGGGTGCAAAGAGCAGGGTTGATTCCTGTAGCACCTAGTTTTAAGAACAAAACTAGATACGCACCATATGTGAGCCCAGGAAGTCAAATCTCACATATAGCTATAAATAAGGGTAATATCAAAAGACAATGCTTAAATACATAGCATATTAGTATAAAGATTATAACCTTAGAGTATAGACAGCGGAAAGACAACTCTGATCTTCACGCGAAGACTCCAAATTCACAGGGACAACTAACTGGTTGATCACAATCCTAATTCCTCCAAACTCTAGCAACTTGGTACCCATCTGAGATTTTTCCAAATATGTGTAAAATTAAGCAAGCGTAAGTACATGTCGTACTCAACAAATATATCATGGGGTTCATGAGGCTCAAAAGGCTGACACTGGTTTAAGTACGATTAGCTTTTAATGAGTCATGATTTTAGCATAGGAGTAGCAACAAGTTTATCTCAAGCCCATAAACACATGATCAGGTAAGCATGAATAATGAATAGCATAAATAGTAATCATTAATGAGCATCTTCATCATCAGTGTTCATCATCATTAACCATTAGTGATCATCTGTTCCATAAATGTTCCAAGGCCACTCATGACTGTGAGCATGGCTGATATACCAGTTTTACACTCTGCAGAGATTATACACTTTCACTGTGAGTCGTGATTTACCCTTTTGCCCAAGGTAGCTAATCTCTTGACCCACTTCCAAGGAAGGTTGGCAGGGTTCACTATGAAGCCTTTTAAACGTTCATCTACCAAGTTAGGGCCATTAGATTCACTCGGCAAACAAATATAGGAACCCCCCTATCGAATGACACAATTCCATCACGGCTTTGCACATAAGAGTAGAGGCTGTCCTATACCCAATTCAACAAGCCATTCTTACGCCAATAAAGGTAACCACTAACAAGCTAGAAAAGGTCCTCATACTGAGCTAAAGCCAGAGACATGTAGCCCTCACAGTTGTACTGTAAGTCCCGGATTACCACTTACAAATAAGTCCTTAGGGAGAGGAATCTAGAGCACCATAAAACAACCCAATGCTCTAGCCCCCTTGCTCCATGTTGCTAAAAAGCATCTTTTAGTATTTATTGCATATTCCATTAGTCAAGTTACAAGATCATGGTCTTTAATTGAGCACTAGCATCATACTATCCAATGTAATACCCCATAGGTAACAAGGCACAAGGTACAAAGTACTAGGAATTCCTTAATGGTAGTCAAGGTAGACACATGTAGTATGAATTAAATGATTAAAGGTGTATAGGACAACAAGGATGATCCCATGCTATACTTGCCTTAAACATCAATCCATCAGTAAGTTTTAAGCTTCAATGTGCTTCTTTTTCTTCTTGATCACTACGTATATCTCATCGACTAGACTTAATCATAAAGCACCACGCAAGCATCCATATGATCATACATGAAGCAAACAATAGATCTAAATTAGAATAGTACATCAATCATAGAAAAATAAGTGAAAGAGTTTGAAATACGATTCTACGCATCGCTACGAACACACAGACGTGAGAGGCACACTAATCGGAGCTATGGTTAAAAAGATACAACTACCGAGAGATCTACTCATAAAACTATTAGCTTCATGTGTTTTATTTATATAAAAACATATATAAGATATTGTATAGATAATATAATTTAAGTCAAATTTAGATTTGAATTATAAAACTAAAGTAAAACAAATCATATTTTATTTACAAAACCTAGGTGCATAATTGTTATTTAAGATATGATTCAAACCATGAAATTCTAGTATTAGTGACATGATAAACAATATTACTAATGTGTAGTTTATGTTGTCATGAATCCAATGCAACTTGAATGGGCTAAAACGGAATTAAAACGCAGAAGATATGATTTAAACAAGATTTCCTTTATTAAAGTAATAGATTAAATCTAATCTTGAATTTTTAAAAGTTGAAAGCTTTTCTAACAGTAGTATGAACATGTAGATTATGAAATTACGAACCTAACGCAAGTTGAACGGATCAAATCAGAGTTCAAACGGAGAAGTTATGGCCAAAACAAAATCAGTGGCAAACCTGTAAATAAGTGAAAACGTATTTTGGATCTAAACCGAAGAAACTATGCTTTTCAAACAAAAAAATGTAATCTGTGATTTTGCTATGGTCTGCGGGTTGATTTCAGAAAACATTGGGGCTCTTTTGCAAAATTCCCAAACAAAGGGGTATGGATGAATATCAGTCGTCGGATCAGACACGGGCGGCCGAGATTGGATCAGCGGTGGAAGAGGCGACAGTGGCCAGCCAGAACAGGGAAAATCACGGCAGCGCACCATGGCCAGCGATGGAGCTCGGCAGCAAAACTCAAAAATGACCCTACGATGCATGGTTTTCAATGGAGAAGACACGGAAGGATAGAGGAGGAGATGGTGAACTTACTGTGAAGGATTGCGGCAGCACAGAGCAAGCGGAGGCGGTGTGGAGCTTGGCACATCAAACGGCTTGTCAGCGGCACGGACAGCGGCGACGACGACGACGACAGCAATGGCGAGAGAAAGAGGAGAAAAATATAATTTACTACACGAGGGATTTCCCAAACTAGGGGCTCCCCTTACGATAATTTTGGTATGCTTTGCCTAAGGGGTTGGTTGATATATATAGGAAGAAAAACTCTCCACATCCATGTCAACTAGCGATATAGTACTAATTGATGTTACACCCTCCACATTTACTAATTGGCCTAAATAATCATTAAAGCCCATTAGTAAATAAATGCATGGGCCTTTAGGATTTATTAGGATTATTGCACATGGGCTTTGAGCATTGGAAAAATAAGAAATTTATTATTTTCAGAATTAATTAATTCCGTGGATAAAATAATTGTAGAAAAGTCCAGAATTGATATTTAAGCCACGAAAAATACTCCGAGACCTCCGAAAATTGGGGGAAAATTCTCAGACACTTTGGAACATGATGAACCCAAATAAAGTATTTGGAGCTCATAAAAATATTGTTGGAAACTTGGAACATAAAGATTAAGATGAAGGAGGTAGGAATTAAATTCTAGAAAGAAGCCAAAAAATTCCTAGAGATAGATATTCGTCTCCTAAACGTATAAAAAATATATATTTTGCACATAGAAGCACGAGGTGCGTCCGACATGAATGCAACAAACACGTTTCTACATTATGATAAATTTTAAATTAATGAAATTTTTTATTTTCCTATGTTTTCATGTGCACAATAATTCACAAATAAATCATTTTAACTCTATTTTTAAAAGTGGCAAATTTTGGGTTGTTACAATTCTACCCTCTTAAGATGAATCTTGAGATTCGGAAGACGTCAACTAGGAGATAGGAATATTCTGCCTTTGAATTCTTCTTTACTTCCTTGTGCAGTTCCATTGTTTTGATAAGGATCCCACTTTACTTTGCACACCTATTGACCTTACTCCAAATAACTTACCAAAAGGATTCCAAGATTCTGTTAGATACTCCAAACGATACTCAGGTAACTTCAATAACTAAGCACCTTTCCTATAATACTAATTTTCTTCCTTAAAATACTTATCTTCCAACAGAGCCTGACGAATCTCTTAGTCAGAAGGAATTTCTACTACCAACCTTCAAATCATTAATGATTCCGGTCAAGTTGCTCAAACTTAGAATATAATTCTTAGCCCTTGGTGTCACCCGAACCTTCTTAGCATGACTCTCCATTGCTGAGGGCATCGGCTACGACTTTTACTTCTCCAAGTGTTAGCACTTTTCTACGTTATAACCAATTTCATTCCAACGAGGATATCATAAGCTCAAGACCAACTTAGTAAAGATGTCCGGTAGATTCTTGTGATCCTCCTAGAGGTCACTCTTACTTCCAAAAAAACAGTACTTCCATGCTTCACAATGGATAACTCTAGATCACATGCTAGGTAGTTCAACTCACGCTTCCTTAGTTGACTTAGTGAACAAGCCACTTCTTTTCTTCTCATATAAAGACACATCCCACACCTTTGACAAGGTGCATCATTATAGCTATAAAACTCTTGTCCAGATCTAGCAAAGCTAATACTTAGATTTTACTTTAATGTTTTCTGGGCCTCCTTCAACACATAGCTGAGTTCTCTTGATCCAAACTAACTTAAAAGCTTCTCCGATAGCTCTACCAAAATCTTGATGATCTTGGTTAAACCTCCCTTGAACCTTTAATCAAACTTCTTTGAGACTCTGAGTTTCTCTCATATCTTTGGGTACCACCACGCTTCTGCTGCACAAACTAGAATGTATGATACTTCACCTTACAAATTCTTCAACTTGGCTATCCCCTTAAGAAAAGATAAACTAGGGGACATAAGAAGGGTAGCTTGCATCTTCTTCCCGATGATCTAACTAGTATCACGATGTCCTGACATCCCAATGAGACTTGTGTATGGGCAAGAACAAGAAATCTAGAATTTCTCACGAGCAGAAAAACAACAGCGGTGTAAAATGGCTCTAACTCTCATTCTGTTAACCCAATGATATTGTAGCTTATACCGTTGGAAAGCTTATAAAATTCTCCACAATTTCCTTACAGAACACTTTTCCAAATTCTGCCATTAACTTGGTCGAAAACAGGGTACAACAGAAACTGTTCCTGGTTCCAAACAGCACAGATGCATTGGCTTGTGATTTCCGTATCTCCATAATTAAAATAGCTATCAGGGTGATTCTTGCGCTCCGAGGAAGATATGGAAGTCTGCTATTGTCCAGAATTTTCTCATGATTTTTTATCATCCAAAATCAGAGTTATAAGCTAAAGAGTGTAGACTGCTCTGAAAAGACAGGATAGAGGAAACAGAAGAAAACCATAACCCAACTATTTATTTCACTAATCCTTATACCTTTGGCCTATAAACTAAATGAAATTGTGGGGACACCCAATAAAATCATTGAAATCATTACAAAGATTCAAATCAAGCATAAGCATAATGATAATTCAATAAGCGATAAAGATGCACACTCAGTCATTGACTCAACTTGCGATACTATCGTTTTCATTATGCTAGGGGTAACAATCCTAAGACTTATCTTCAGATTACGCAAAAAGGTGGTGAGGAACGGTTCTAAAAGCATATCAAACCAAGAAGTGAAGATAAGAACAAAGACTTTAAAATAAGCACCAAGGTAGAGATAAACATTAAGGATAGATATATAGTAGAGAAGAAAATATTAAGATTTACAGAACAAGGGTTTTATAGCAATTTCAAAACCTTAAGACGGCCAATTTCTAACTAGACTTGCGTCTTACAGTCAGCATTGCTCTGATACCACTCTGTAGCACCTAATTTTAAGAATAAAACCAGATACGCACCATATGTGAGCCTAGGAAGTCAAATCTCACATATAGCTACAAATAAGTGTAATATCAAAAGACAATGCTTAAATACATAGCATATTAGTATAAAGATTATAACCTCAGAGTATAGACAACGGAAAGAAAACTCTGATCTTCAAGCGAAGACTCCAAATCCACAGTGACAACTGACTGGTTGATCACAAGCCTAATTCCTCCAAACTCTAGCAACCTGGTACCTATCCGAGATTTTTCCAAATATGTGTAAAATTAAGCAAGCATAAGTACATGTCATACTCAACAAATATATCATGAGGTTCATGAGGCTCAAAAGGCTAACACTGGTTTAACTGCGATTAGCCTTTAATGAGTTATGATTTTAGCATAGGAGTAGCAACAAGTTTATCTCAAGCCCATAAACACATGATCAGGTAAGCATGAATAATGAATAGCATAAACAGTAATCATTAACGAGCATCTTCATCAACAGTGTTCATCATCAGTGTTCATCATCATTAACCATTAGTGATCATCAATTTCGTAAATATTCCAAGGCCGCTCGTGACCGTGAGCATGACTGATATACCAGTTTTACACTCTGTAGAGATTGTACACTTTACTATGAGTCGTGATTTATCCTTTCGCCTGAGGTAGCTAATCTCTTGACCCACTTCCAAGGAAGGTCGGCAGGGTTCACTATGAAGTCTTTCAAAGATTCGTCTAACAAGTTAGGGCCATTAGATTCACTTGACAAACAGATATAGGAACCCCCCTGTTGAATGGCACAATTCCATCACGGATATACACATAAGAGTAGAGGCTATCCTATACCCAATTTGGTAAGTCATTCTTATGCCAATAAAGGTAACCACTAACAAGCTAGAAAAGGTCCTCATACTGAGCTAAAGCCAGAGCCATGTAGCCCTCATAGTTGTACTGTAAGTCCCGGATTATCACTTACAAATAAGTCCTTAGGGAGAGGAATCTAGAGCACCATAAAACAACCCAATGCTCTAGCCCCCTTGCTCCATGTTGCTAAAAAGCATCTTTTAGTATTTATTGCATATTCCATTAGTCAAGTTACAAGATTATGGCCTTTAATTGAGCACTAGCATCATACTATCCAATGCAATACCCCATAGGTAATAAGGCACAAGGTACAAAGTACTAGGAATTCCTTAATGGTAGTCAAGGTAGACACATGCAGTATGAATTAAATGATTAAAGGTGTATAGGACAACAAGGATGATCCCATGCTATACTTGCCTTAAACACCGATCATTCGATAAGCTTTAATCTTCAATGTTCTTCTTTTTCTTCTTTATCACCACGTATATCTCACTGACTGGACTTAATCATAAAGCACCATGCAAGCATCCATACAATCATATACGAAGCAAACAATAGATCTAAATTAGAACAGTACATCAATCATTGAGAAATAAGTGAAAGAGTTTGAAATATGATTCTACGCATCGCTACGAACACACAGACGCGAGAGGCACACTAATCGGAGCTATGGTTAAAAAGATACAACTACCAAGAGATCTGCTCATAAAACTATTAGCTTCATGTGTTTTATTTATATAAAAACATATATATGATATTGTATAGATAATATAATTTAAGTCAAATTTAGATTTGAATTATAAAACTAAAGTAAAACAAATCATATTTTATTTACAAAACCCAGTTGCATAATTGTTATTTAAGATATGATTCAAACCATGAAATTCTAGTATTAGTGACATGATAAACAATGTTACTAATGCATAGTTTATGTTGTTATGAATCCAACGCAACTTGAATGGGCTAAAACGGAATTAAAATGCAGAAGATACGATTTAAATAAGATTTCCTTTATTAAAGTAATAGATTAAATCTAACCTCAAATTTTTAAAAGTTGAAAGCTTTTCTAACAATAGTATGAACATGTAGATTATGAAATTATGAACCTAACGCAAGTTGAACGGATCAAATCAGAGTTAAAACAGAGAAGTTATGGCTAAAACAAAATCAGTGGCAAATGTGTAAATAAGTGAAAACGTATTTTAGATCTAAACCGAAGAAACTACGCTTGTCAAAGAAGAAAACGTAATCTGTGATTTCGCTATGGTCTGCAGGTTGATTTCAGAAAACATCGGGGCCCTTTTGCAAAATTCCCAGACAAAGGGTATGGATGAATATCGGTCGTCGAATCAGACGCGGGCGGCCGAGATTGGATCAGCGGTGGAAGAGGCGACAGTGGCCGGCTAGAACTGGGAAAATCATGGTGGCGCACCATGGCCAGCGACGGAGCTCAGCGGCAAAACTCAAAAATGACCCTACGATGCATGGTTTTCGATGGAGAAGACACTGAAGGATAGAGGAGGAGATGGCGAACTTACTGCGAAGGATTGCGGCAGCATAGAGCAAGCAGAGGCAGCGTGGAGCTTGGCACAGCGAACGGCTCGTCAGCGGCACGAACAGTGGTGATGACGATGACAGCGACGACGATGACGACAGCGACGACGACGGCAACGACGAGAGAAAGAGGAGAAAAATATAATTTACTACACGAGGGATTTCCCAAACTAGGTGCTCCCCTTATGGTAGTTTTTGTGTGCTTTGCCCAAGGGGTTGGTTGATATATATAGGAAGAAAAACTCCCCACATCCACGTCAAATAGCGATATGGTACTAATTGATGTTACACCTTCCACATTTACTAATGGGCCTAAATAATCATTAAAGCCCATTTGTAAATAAATGCATGGGCCTTTAGGATTTATTAGGATTATTGCACATGGGCTTTGAGCGTTGGAAAAAATGAGAAATTTATTATTTTTGGAATTAATTAATTTCGTGGATAAAATAATTCTAGAAAAGTCCAGAATTGATATTTAAGCCACAAAAAATACTCCGAGACCTCTGAAAATTGGGGGAAAATTCTCAGAGACACTTTGGAACATAATGAACCCAAATAAAGTATTTGGAGCTCATAAAAATATTGTTGGAAACTTAGAACATAAAGATTAAGGTGAAGGCGGTAGGAATTAAATTCTAGAAAGAAGCTGGAAAATTCCTAGAGATAGATATTCATCTCCTAAACTTATAAAAAATATACATTTTGCACATAGAAACATGAGGTGCGACCGGCATGAATGCAACAAACACATTTCTACCTTATGATAAATTTGAAATTAATAAAAATTTTTATTTTCCTATGTTTTCATGTGCACAATAATTCACAAATAAATCATTTTAACTCTATTTTCAAAAGTGGCAAATTTTGGGGTGTTACAATTCTCTTAAGGTCCTAGAGCGAGTAGCCAAAAGCAGAGGCATGCTTTTCTAGGACAGTTAGCAAGCAAAAGGATTCTTCCTGAGAGAGTTTATTACTTATGATCATAGGAGAATCTTGATCATTATTAAGAAAAGCATATCTAAGACCAAGAAGGCAGGGGTTTAAGCTCAATGGTGGGCTTAGGTGGTTCTAGCAATTCATCTAGAGGTTTAGGCTCTATAGGATTTTTGTCTTCTTCTTCGATGAAGAATTGGGCATCATCTTCAAGGTTGGGTTCGATCAAGTCTTCAAGAGATGCTACCTTAACCTCTTCCATTGGGTCTTGCTCATGAATTGGCTCAGTCTCAGCATTTAGAGAATGAGTAATGGGTATAGAAGTTTAAAGTTTTTCCTGAGACTTATTTTCAACTTCCTTGTTTGTCATTCATGAATAAGTCTTTCAATTGGTTGTCCTATCAATAGGTCGAACTCTATGATATCATAGATATAAAAGCTCAAATGGACCATGGTTCCTTGTACCTGGATAAGGAGGACATATAGAATTCCCAAACTTGGGAGACTGTGTCCTAAAAGACTTTTCAACAACTTTGTTGTTGGGGTTAATGGCATGTCTTTCAATAAATCATGAGCAAAAGATGTAGACATGATATTAACACCCACAACTGAATTATAAAGAGCATCGAAAGGAGCTTTGTTAATTTGGCAATGAATGGATATAGAAGGTGAATCTAGATGAATCACATCAAAGGAAAGCTCTAATTCTTCTAACCACTTATTGCTTATAATGGACACTAGCTCTTTCGTAGTCTTTTTAATGAAATCTTCCTTAGAAAGGTCTATGATTTCTTCATGAGATGATGATTTTCTAGGATTCTAGGGTCTCCTCATAGTATGGTAATTCGATGTATTTCCATATTCAACAAAAAGTTTATCCTCGAATTCAAGCATAAAATCTGAAATTGGAGTTTCCTTCTTTTTCAGTGGTTCAGGATTTGGGACAGCTAAAGTTGATGATGGGTTAAGCAAAAGTTCTGGTTCAGTCCTCCTCTAACGGCTTCTTTTCTACTTCTTTAGGGGTGTTTTCTAGGATTTTAGTAAAAATGCTTCTCCCTGAATTAGCGGAGACATGCAAGAATGATCCTCCTGAAGTTGTATCAAGATACTTCAAGGTTTTTCTATCAAGATCCATATAAAATTGTTGAAGAAGAATGGGGTATTGAATGGCAAGGTCAAGGCTAGTATTAATAAGAGCATTAAAATGATCCCATGCCATGCCTAGAGATTCTTTTTCTTCTTATTTAAAAGTTAGAACCTATGAACGAAGGCTGACTACTCTAGAGATGGGAAAGAAATGTAGGCAAAAGCTAGAGCACAAAGCTTCCCATTCTCCTTGTTTACTCCCTATGGTTTGCTTGTACCAATGTTTAGCTCTTCCCTTCAAAAAGAAAGAAAAAAGCTTCCATCGTAAGGTTTCGTCTAACATGCCCGCAATGCGTAGGCATATGAACAGGTTTGCTCAAACTCATTTAGGTGGGAGTATGGATTTTCATCATCTTTGCATGAAAAAGATTGATCCCAGACCATGTTGGTTAAACACGGGCATATCTCATGGCTAGTTGTAAGGATAGGTTTTGAAGATTCTGGTGGCTCTAGGTGTGCGCTCGTAGGTGTAGTGTTGTAACAGAACCGACCAATTATACGAGATTAAGTAAGGAAATCTTCCGCCGAAGCAGATAATTTAACAAACTTAAGTCAAACCAATCGACATACAAACCAAGATTGTACAAGTTTAGCAAGTACCATCACATGTTACATAAAGTTCGCAATGATAGTTGGATACATCAGAGTTTAGAATATAAAGTTATTACAACCCAAGTTCAAACTGAAATAGTGGAAGCAAATAGTTTTAAAGCCACACACACACTTTTAGTTCAGATACAGTGCCAATAGGTAGTCATCTCCAACAAAAGCATCAGATGAGAGATACGGAGTGACCATTGCCCTTGGTCCTAGTTGTCGCCCATCGCTGGGTACAGGCAGTTAATGCAATAGCCGTAGTACATTTGACCATCTGCAACAACAATGGGAACAATGCCCTGAGTACGAGAAGGTACTCAGCTAGACTTACCCGTCTTAAACCAAAATAAAGCGACACCAAGGATTATGCAAGGCTTTCTTTAGTGGGCTAGCTGACTCATTTGCGAAAAGCATAAGTTATCATGAAGAAACCATTTTAAGTACTTTGCATCATCTTTATTATGACCTATCCATCTAGGTAAGCACCTATACTATAGTAATCACTTGATTAACCAATAACATCTAGTTACCATCTTAGATTTAGCATATCCCATACCATCTAGATAACCATCAATGTTCCATCATAATTACTACGATGCTGTAGCTCGAGTCAAGTGCTCACTATCCAGGAGCGATGGTGATTCGAATCGATTCCTAACCAGCTGGTGATTTATTCCTCACACAAACCACACTCACCGATCAAGTGAGCTACAGATCACCAATGACACTTTCTAAGTAGCCGCGGGATAACAGTCAGGGACCGCACTACCCAGGGACCGCCTGATAGCCAGGATGCACCTTGGGCTCACTCTTCACGTCCCCGTCATACCCCCTTTAGCACCAGTCTACCAATCCGAGTTTATCCCAGCTCGAATAGTGTCACTAGCTTTGCGGTCGAAAGGTACTTTATTCGGCCAGCTAAATGTGAGGCATGCGTTCAACATGACAAGAGGGACGAGCAACGATCGGTCCTTAATCGACACAGATGAATACTAACAGCACCCTAGAACCCTGTCTGGTTGCCTCCAACTTTTCCGTCCGGTCTCCAATTATCCATCACACATGGTTAATTCTAGGATATCATTCTTTCCATAGCTAAATTCTTCCAATAACCACCTATAAATGTAGGTGACCGGATATCACCGATCACTACCGGTCTAAGCAAGGCTAAGCAGTTATTCAATCCTGACCTAACAGGGTAATAAGGTAATAAGGTAGGTGTGGGGGTATTAACACCTATATCCTTACGGCTAGGCTTGGGCTGGCTCGGATAAGGGGTTCTAGCCCACTAGAAGATGACGCGTAGCCCAGGCAATCTGTTTGGAATCCCGCGTAAGGAATCAAGGTGGATTTGGAGATCAAGCAAGATCCTGGTCGGTTAGAATAGGAATCCTTATCCGGCCACCTATGGCAATTATAACTGGCTAGGATTAGTTTCTAGATCTATAACCCTGCCCCCGGACTATATAAGGCGGGTAGGGGACCCCTCTAAAAAACAACTCTCATTGACATACAACAATACAATCAGACGCAGGACGTAGGTATTACGCCTTTACAGCGGCCGAACCTAGATAAAATCTTGTGTCTACCTTACATCACCATCTTGTTTGTAGCTTGCGCATCTGTCTGCCGATAATCTACTACCTTGGGCATACCCCTAGGTAGACTACCGACCATATTTCGTCGACAGTAGGCAAGGATAGTAATAAATGCATCAACGGTTTCACTCAACTCCTACAACTTAATGCAACAATATATAAACTCATATATATAGAAAGAATTGCTTTTATAAAGTAGGAGACTTAGAATGCTCCGGGGCTTGCCTCATTCGAACAAACTAGGTTGATGATCCACGCACTCGGGCAAGTCCTCTCCTTGCTCCTCTTCCTCTGGCACCTCCTGTGCTTGGACTTCTTGTGGATCTGTCCCGGTCAGCTCTTCCTGAACTGCTACTAGCAACTCCTCCTACGATCCTGTATGATGCAGATGTATAAGTGCTCATGCATAGGTGCATTGGAGAGATGACTTGTAATGATCATGATGCATGGAAGGTAGATGATCATGTTTAACTCTATTGGACATAGAAGTAAAGCTCTTCTACAAGGTAGCCAACATCATCCAAGAACATGTACTACTATACTACTACTACAACCACTGTACTAACATGCCAAGTCACCACAGCAAGTTAAGATGCTTCAAAGATACACCAAGGCAAACATTATTAACTAAACATGCATTAAAGAAGATTATTTTATTTCATTTTAAACTAGGGCTACAACAGCAACATATATTTATGGTGCTCATAAAAATCTAAGAAAATTACAGTAGCATAGTACTACTCTAAGTAGACTACCATAAAATTTTCATGGCATTTGGATAAGTAAAATAGCCTACACAAAAATGACAAGCTATGGCATAAATATGAGCATGAAATTACTTTGTACTATGAAAAGTGTCAAACAACAGATTTGGTATTTTTCCTATGTTCTACACAGTAAACAATCATTGCACAAAAATTATCATACACAAGTTTTATACAATTTTTGCTCTCTATTAAAATAACAAAAATCATCAATTAAAGGCACTTGAACTACACATCAATATTTCTCTACAAAACATGCATGACATATATTTTTCCTACAAAGTACATCACTAAAGAGCATTACCAAAACTAGAACCATATTTTTCTGATAATTATTCTATTTACTAGACATTTTCTAAGAAATCCGCATTTATTCAATTTAAATAAAGCTACACAGAAAATTATCACAAATTTTACATGCAATATTTTTAACAGATAGATCTAGTCACAAGAAACCTAGCAAAACTTATTTCCGCAAATTTGGAGCTATTTTGAGCAAGTTTTGAATTTTCAAAGCATTTAAACAAAATCTATAAATCATTTCTTTTATTCTTTTCTGAAAATCCCGGCTCAAAATGCTAGATCCTCCCGGATCTGAACACAAACACACACACCGAGTGATGGACAGGTGGGCTCCCATGTTAGGTAGGCCCCACCTGGCAGCCACACAGGATAGAGGAGGCGGCGGACCACTGAGATCTCACCGACGGCGAGGTCTCCGGCCCGGTGAAGGTGACTAGCGTGCTCCCCACCCTCGTGCGAACCCAATGGTGCCTGTGGCATGGGCCAAGGAGCTTAGGAAGCTAGCCGCTGCTGTGAATGGCAGAGCAGCGACGCGGGTCGTCACCGGTGAGGCATCCCCGGCCATGGCACGGTGAGAGGAGGTGCTCGGGAGACTCAGTGACGCGGTGCGGTGCTCATGCGCGAGAAAGGGAGGAGGGAGAGGAAGCAGAGCGGGGCTATCCGCGCAGAGCCAAGCTCCGGCGAGGAGGAGCTCACTCCGATGAGGGATTCCCAGCCGGTGAAGGCTCACCACGGCAAACCAACGCAAGCACAGGGTGCGCGAGGTGGAGGCAGAGCTCAGGGCGAGACGGAGCTAGCTCAGGCGAACTGGAGTGGCCAGAACGACCAACTCTGGCGAGGAAGCTGGTGCGGGCGGTGGCGAGCATGTGCACTGCTACTGCTGCTATTCGAGCAAGAGGTAGGGGGGTTGGAGTGCAGCACTAGGGTGCGGCTGGTCAGGGCCTTGAAGGCAGCGCAGCCGGTCGGAATGGGGTAGGCCGGTGGTGCCACGCGGCGAGCTCGCCGGCACATGGCCGCCACGCGGTGTGCGTGCTCTGGCATGGTCGGAGCATGGGTGTGGGCGGACGGGAGGCGCAGCGCGGAGGTAGGCCGGGCCGGCATGTGCTGCTAAGCCAAAAGGGAGGCGGCGGCCCATTAAGGTAAAACCAATTTTTTTCCTTTTTATTTTCCTTTCCAAATTCATTCAAATGAATTTTTGAACCTTTTCAAAGTAGTTTCAAAAGTTAGACCCAAAATAAAAGTTGTTTAGAAATTTAAACTCTACAACTTTGTCAAAAGGTGCTAGGGCTAATTCCGACTAGATTTTGAATTACAAAATTAAAGTCAATTTAATTTCAAAACTGTATTTTGGAAGATTATTTTCAAAAGTAAAATTTGAGAAAACTTTGAATATACATTTTGCTCCAAATTGCATTCTAATTACTTCTAAGATGTCTAAGTGATCAATCAAGGTTCACACATGGAAAAAGAAATATAGCATCCAATCTATCAAAATAAAACTATGCAACACATATGTTTCAATCCTATATTTCATGTCATGCTTATGAATGCATGATGGTGATTATGCTCATGATTTGCAAAATGTTAATGCATGCTTAACACCGAGGTGTTACAACCCCCCCCCCTTATAAGAATCTTGTCCCGAGATTTTGAGTTACGAACCATTTATTATAAAAATCCTTATAAGCATTTTGTAGATATTCTCCTGTTTCCCACGTCGCATCACCATCATCGTGATGACTCCACTGTATCTTATATGTTCTCACCACTTTATTCCGAGTGACTCAGTCCTTAGTGTCCAAACCTCGAACCGGTTGCTCATGGTATTCCAAGTTTGATTTGAGCCGAATGCTCTGAGGTTCTATTCTCTCTTTCAGAACACGCAAGCACTTCTTCAACTGTGATACATGGAAGACTAGAAAGATCGAACCCATCGCTTCTGGTAACTGTAACTTATAAGCCATGGGACCCTTCTTCTCTATGATCTTGTATGGTCCTACAAATCTAGGAGCAAGTTTCTTCTTGATTCCAAATCGTTTCTTCTTCATTGGGGTAACTTTCAAATAGACATAGTCACCAACTTGAAATTCTAGCGGTCTCCTTCTCTTATCTGCATAACTCTTCTGGTGTGACTATGCCACTTTCATGTTTTGTTGGATAATACAGACCTTTTTCTCAGCCTCGTCAACAAAATTGATTCCGTAAAACCTTCTCTCTCCAGGCTCAACCCAATTTAACGGTGTCCTACATTTCTTGCCATACAATGCTTCAAATGGAGCCATCTTGATACTTTCTTGGTAACTGTTGTTGTAAGCGAACTCTACCAAAGGTAACCATGATTCCCATGAAACCCTTAGATGATAACACACAAGCTCTAAGCATATCTTCAAGAACAGCATTAACTCGCTCTGTCTGCCCATCTGTCTGTGGGTGGTAAGCTGTACTATGAACCAAGCTAGTACCCAAACCTTTATGAAGATGCTCCCAAAAATGAGCGGTAAACTATGACCCATGGTCAGACACGATAGTCTTTGGTATACCATGTAATTGAACAATATCTGCAATGTACTTCTCAGCATACTAAGGTGGTCAAAAAGTGATCTTGACTGGTAAAAAGTGAGCTGATTTGGTAAGGCGATCTACAATCACCCAAATCAAATCATTCCCCTTTAGTGTGGTGGGAAGACCGGTGATAAAATCCACACTTATATCATCCCATTTCTAATCTGGTACTGACAAAGGTTGCAACATTCCTGTGGGTCTCATGTGAAGAGCTTTCACTCTACAACACATGTCGCAATGAGCAACATACGCTGCAATCTCCTTCTTCATCTTCGTCCACCAATAACGAGGTCTCAACTCTTGGTACATCTTGTTACTTCTAGGATGGATAGACAACTTAGAGTGATGAGCTTCATCCATCAATTTGTTCTTGAGCTCTCAATCTTTAGGTACAACCAGACGGTCCTTAAACCATAACACTCCTTGTTCATCCACTCTAAAGTGCTTTGTCGGATCTTTCTTCATTTTCTCCTTGATATGGAACACATCCTAAACCATTCTTTGATGCATCGCAAAACACATCAAATGGCTTCTCTATATTCGGTTGCGCCAGAATAGGAGCAGTGGTTAGCAAATTCTACAAGGTGTAGAAAGCTGCCTCACACTCCTCTATCCAAATGAACTTATGATCCTTCTGTAGCAAACTTGTCATTGGCTTAGCAATCTTTGAGAAGTCCGGTATAAAACGACGATAGTAACCGGCTAATCCAAAAAAACTCCGAACCTCATGAACTATGCTTGGTGCCTTCTAGTCCATAACCTCTTGTACCATACTAGGATCCACTAAGATTCCATTCTTAGATAACACATGATCGAGAAAAGGAACTGTCTTAAGCCAGAACTCACATTTACTAAACTTAGCATACAGCTGGTGATCTCTGAGTCTAGTCAAGACAATTCTTAGATGCTCTGCATGATCCTATTCATTCTCTGAGTATACTAGAATGTCATCAATGAACACAATCATGAACTTATCCAACTCTGGCATAAAGACTGAATTCATCAGATACATAAAGTGTGTAGGATCATTTGTCAAACCAAAGGACATGACAAGATACTCGTACAAACCATATCTGGTGGAGAACATAGTTTTTGGTATATCTTGTGGTCTAATCTTGATCTGATGGTACCCTGATCTCAAATCTATCTTGGAGAACACCTTGGCTTTTGACAATTGATCAAACAAGATATCAAACCAAGGTAGAGGATACTTGTTTTTAATTGTCACCGCATTCTGTGGCTGGTAGTCCACGCACATCTGTAAGGAGTTATCCTTCTTCTTCTTCACGAACAGTGCGGGACATCCCCATTCCGATGAACTTGGACGAATTAAACCCTTAGTCAATAGATCTTGGAGTTGTTTCTTCAACTCGGCTAATTCATTTGGAGGCATCCGATAAGGCCTTCTTGAGATCGGTGGTGTTCCAGGGATTAACTCAATGGCAAACTCAACATCTCTGTCCGGTGGAAGACCGGGTAACTCATCTAGAAACACGTCCAGAAACTCGCACACTACTGGAATCTTGGCTAGAAGAGTAGTTTGGACTGCACAAGTTGTACTGGTCAGATCTATTCTCCGAGGTAAGGATACTTGAAATGTACTTTCTCCAATAGGTTCCTTAAGAGAAATGTTTCTTCCTCCAACATCAATTACCACTACCATCTTATTCATCCAATTCATTCCCATAATCACATCCAAAACTAGCCCTAGCATAACTATCAAGTTAAGCTTATACTACCTGTTTGCTATACTCAGGGTTACCCCCCGGATTATCTGATTAGTTAACAGATCAGCCCCAGCTGAACTTATCCAATAAGCACATTCCAATTCAATTATCTTTTGCTCATACTTTCTTACAAATGCTTGACTTATGAATGAATGAGATGATCCAGAATCAAACAAAATGACTACAGGATGATTGTTGATAGAAAACATACCGGCTATCATGGGCTCTCCTTCCGAGATGTCATCAATGGTGGTGTGGTGCACACGAGCTTGGTACTGATTCTGCTACTTCTTGGGATATGGGCAAAACTTCGCAAAGTGCCTAGGTTGATTGCAGTTGAAACACGGTCCTCTTACTTGAGTAGCAGCTCCAGATGAACTGCCTTGTCTGGTCTTGGCTTGTGGCACCACCATCTTGAATGGCTTCTGATTCCTCTGAGGTTGCTGGGCATTCTGATTCCTCCGCTGGGGTGACCTAAACCTTGCACCAGGGGCAGGCGAACGATACGCAGAATGATTTGCCATCGGGGCCCTTGACTGGGACGAACCTAACTCAAAAGCCCTCTTGTGAGTCTTGGAAGTAGCATATACATTGTTGTTCTTTTCTTGCTTTAAGTAGTCACTAACAAAGTCATTGAAACCAGTTCTTGTGTTGGTACCCACGTGCTTCATCATCTTGGGTGATGAGTACAGGCCTGATCTTCCGAGAGGTAGCCGGTAAGTTCGATTTGTGGAGATCTTGATGTTGGCGATCCGGCTTCAAATCAGACATGATTCGAACCCTGCAACCATTACACCACTGCTCCGTTGGTTATCAACTAAGCACAACTTGATTGACCTCGCCAAGAAGGCTTTTCCTGCAAGCGAATCGAAGAGCACAAGCAAGAAGGTAAAACACACAATCTGAAATTGCAAATATGAATGACGCGAATATCAATAAAGGATTCAAGAACTCGGTTCCAAAGGACTAATTGACACAGTGGAGGAGATCAAGAACAGGGGCCTTGGATCACTGTAAAAGGATTTGTCACCACAGTTACAATGAACGATTCAGTTTCTCGATGGAAAACTAAACTCTAAACAAAACCCAATTGTGTAGCAGCGGCGGCGGCAGTGTTTATAGTCTAAGACTCGACCTAGGGTTGGGGACGGCCAGGGGTTGGGCGCCCACAACTTGGGCTTAAGGCCCGACACGATACATGGCCAAGTTGGCCCAAATAGATGACGCAGCACCTTGCCGTGGTCACACAGAATGATCCACGGACCTTCTGGAGCTAGGACCAGATCCAAAACGACGGCGGCGGCGTCCCCTTTCCAACGCATCCAAGAACGGCCCGTTTCGATGTCGTATGAGGAAGTTATGATCGAAACAGTGATGACGTGTCTGCTGAATCCGAGGACGACGTGGCAGCTGAGTTGGAAACGAATTGCAACTTGGGGAAGACCATGACGTCGATGTGTCCAGCGTGGCGATGTCCTCATCATCCTCCCCTTCTCGAATTGGAGTCGTCCTTGACTCCATCTTGGCGATGTCCTCATCATCCCCTCCTTGTAGAATTGGAGTCGTCCTCGACTCCATCCCATCATCAGCGAACTCCTGTAAAAGGTTAGTGACAGCAGGCAATGCACCAGACATAAAAGGTTGACAAAACATAGTATAACATGGTGCATCAGGATTATCACATAACTTAGCAGTAGCAGGAGTTGTAGCAAGAAAAGCACCTCCTTTTAACTTAATCCCATTATTTTTAGCAATGTCTGTTGGAGGTTTATTTTTGATCTCATTAGCATGTTTAATAATATCCGTAGGAGACAAAGGCAGCAATGCAATTTTCTTGCCCTATGTATGATAGTGTATGTATTAGTTCTACCAAGGTGTAAAGCATCATTATCAAATTCCCATGGGCGACCTAACAAAATGGAACAAGCTTGCATAGGGACAACATCAAAATCAGCAGTATCATGATAAGAGCCTGTGAAAAAGCTAATGCGTGCTGATTTAGTTACCTTAGTCTTACCACTATTATTGAACCATTGAAGTTTATATGGATACGAATGTTGTCGTGTGGTCAAGCCAAGCTTGTCAACCAAATCTGAACTCACCAAGTTGTTGCAACTCCCGCTATCAATGATAGTGAGAACACGACAACCCTGCACAATGAGATACATGTGGAACAAATTGTGGCGTTGGATCTTCATCTCTTCTTCATGACCCACATGTGTACTCAACACACGCTGCACAAGAAGGCTAGGGTAGTCCGTGGCAGTAGCCATGGAGTCAATGGTGATGGCCTCCTTGTCTTGATCGCCCTCGATGGGATCTACATCAATGTTAGCAGCAAGGGCTAAATCATCTTCAACATCACTAGCACTTACATATCCATCCTCGGTAGCAATGAAAGCGCAACGACTGGGGCATTCCTTCATGACATGTCCCATGCCTTTGCATCGGTGGCAAATGATTTTAGAGCTGGATGAGGAGGAGCTAGTAGAAGCACCCAGAGTGCCACCTTTCTTCAGCTGTGGAAACTGCACATTAGACAATTTACTTACCCCGGAAGAAAATGGAGGTGTAGATGGCTGTGGTGCAACAGGAAGCTTGGGCGTCTCCGGCTCGGAACGCTGCTGAAAATTCCTCCCATTGTTAGACCTGAAAGGCTGGTGTTGTTTGCGTCCCTGTACTTCTCGTTCGGCCTTAATAGCAAGATGATACAATTGGGAAAAATTGTGCCATTCTTTGTAATCAAGTATGTTCTGTATATCATGGTTTAAACCACCAAAAAATCTAGCACTAGCATCATCATCATCTTCATTTATACCACAATGTGCTAAACCAATAAGCAATTCTTGATAGTATGCTTCTACTCCTTTATCACCTTGTTTTAAAGTTTGTAGTTTCAAACGTAAATCACGTTGGTAATAAGGAGGAACAAAACGAGATTTCATATGTTGCTTTAAAACATTCCAAGTTTGAGGCACAGCAGCAACATTATTGGCATTGCAAAGATCACTCCACCAGAACAAAGCAAAATTAGTAAACTCACTAGTAGCAAGTCTAACTCTATGCTCAGCAGGAACATTATGAGAATCAAATTTTTGTTGAATAGCAAGCTCCCAATCTAAATATGCCTCTGGATCAACATTACCAGCAAAAGGAGGTAGACTAAATTTAATTTTAGCAAAAGGATCATTATTACCATGATTATTACCTGCCATACCGCGATGATTGAAGTTGAGGCGGCGACGGGCACCACCGTCAGCATACGCATCTTCATCACCAAAAGCATCTGCATCTTCATCATCAGCACGATAAGATGGAGGGCGTTGCTCAAGCTATTCAATGCGGGTGACCAGATTGTTCACATTGCGCGTCAGCTCAGTCATAAGATTGTGTTGTTCAGTCATGAACGTTGCAAGCTCGCCCTTGGACATGCACTCATTGAAGTCCGTCAGAGTTCCTGCCATGGTTAGAAGATAGAAAAAGACAACACCAAAGTATTATCCCTATCAACTAAAAGGAAACAAGTGGTGGTGATGGTGGTGAAAGTGGAATGCAAAATCACAAGCGGCTTACCACCGTCTTGCCTGTATTCTTACCAACACCAAACAGGAGCAAAACCAAAGTGGCGAAGCAATCTGTTGTTGAGCGCGGGTAACAGTTGCAAGATGAACCTGTGCTGATAGAAGAATATGTGGAGCTATAGGTAGGCACACAATATGACAGCAAGGATTAGCAATTAACGAGTGCAGAGTAGCGATTGTTCAATCTGGATCCAAAGTACAAATCACAGGTGATGGCTAAGACATGTCGAGACGTAGCACAACAAGGTGAAAACAAAGGACGATCGAAAGAACTCACAGAACAAGCAAATAGCCCAGATATCTCCTTTTTCCTGAATTTTTTCTAGATTTTTCCAAAAGGCACTAGTAGGAAACAAACTTTTTTTTTACTATTTTTTATACTTTTCTCTGAACAAGGATCACAAAAGATGCAACCACAAAAATTGGCACCTACAACTGAGGTGGGATGTGGTCTACAGAAATTCAGCACGTTCTCTGAAAAGCGTGCAAAAACTTTGACAATTTTTTTTCTATATTTTCCCGAATTTTTTTGGCAATTCTGATGAAACCAAACAGGGCGAAGCCAAGTTTGGGTCAGGTCCAAATGGTGTCAAGAAGCTGCACAAAAAATTTCAGATTTTTCTGATAAACGAGCGAAAAGTTATGCCTGTTTTACCGAAGGTATCTCAAGGTATGTTTTCCGGGAGGCACAACACGGCGGCGGCAGTTAGGGCAAAGCATCCCTAAACTCTAACACCGATCACAGCAGTAGGTATTCGCCTGATGATGTAAGGAGGGCTGCGATGCAGGCAAAATAAGAGCGGCTGGCAACCTATCTAGGGTTTGCGTGGCGGCGAGAAGTTACACAAGGCGGCTAGCGGGGCAAGTCGAGTAATGTGGTGGCTTCGACTTGTTGTTTGGGAATGGTGGATGGGATAGCGGCGGAAAACAAAATCACAGCAACGGGCGATTGAACTACGACCACGAACACAATCCTAAACCAGCAACAAGACTCGACCACGGACACAAACTCAACAACACGAATCTGAAACGAAATTGCAAAGGCACAAAGGGCGATAGGACAGCGGAAATTGAAATATTTTTGGGCTTTTTGTGGACTCTAGGTAATGAACAAATATGAATCTAAGGCAAACGAAATTATACCTCGCGGTAAACCTAAAATATCTGATACCAATTGATGAGTACAGGCCCGATCTTCCGAGAGGTAGCCGGTAAGTTCGATTTGTGGAGATCTCGACGTTGGCAATCCGGCTTCAAATCAGACACGATTCGAACCCTGCAACCGTTACACCACTGCTCCATTGGTTATCAACCAAGCACAACTTGATTGACCTCGCCAAGAAGGCTTTTCCTGCAAGCGAATCGAAGAGCACAAGCAAGAAGGTAAAACACGCAATTTGAAATTGCAAATATGAATGACGCGAATATCAATAAAGGATTCAAGAACTCAGTTCCAAAGGACTAATCGACACAGTGGAGGAGATCAAGAACGGGGGCCCTGGATCACTGTAAAAGGATTTGTCACCACAGTTACAATGAACGATTCAGTTTCTCGATGGAAAACTAAACTCTAAACAAAACCCAATTGTATAGCGGCGGCGGCGGCTGTGTTTATAGTCTAAGACTCGACCTAGGGTTGGGGACGGCCAGGGGTTGGGCACCCACAACTTGGGCTTAAGGCCTGACACGATACATGGCCAAGTTGGCCCAAATAGATGATGCAGCACCTTGCCGTGGTCACACAGAATGATCCACGGATCTTCTGGAGCTGGGACCAGATCCAAAACGACGGCGGCGGCATCCCCTTTCCAACGCATCCAAGAACGGCCCGTTTCGATGTCGTATGAGGAAGTTATGACCGAAACAGTGACGACGTGTCTGCTGAATCCGAGGACGACGTGGCAGCTGAGTTGGAAACGAATTGCAACTTGGGGAAGACCATGGCGTCGATGTGTCCAGCGTGGCGATGTCCTCATCATTGGGATTCAGACCTCTCTTGAAACTAGCGATCTTTTTGGCATCGGTATTCACCATGTCAGAGGCATAGTGACTTAGATTGTTGAATGCATGTAGATACTGGGTCATAGTCTTGGTGCACCATACCTTACTAAGAAAGATGACCCTGGTGTGTCGATGATCGAATGTACTACTGGACAAAGAATCTTCCACAAGACCTTTTGTGACATTGGGTCGGGTGTCAACATAATGTCCAAGGTAATGTATGAATACTTATTCGGTGATGAACCTTTGTTCCCTACATATAAGCAATTATAGATGGTAGACCAATCAATTCAATTTCTGGCGGGAATAGCAAAAGATGTCATAGTGAGAATACATGATCAATATGCCCCTTATGACTTCATGGTTTAGGACATGGGAGAAGAAAAAGATGATACACCCATCATCCTTGGAAGACCGTTCCTCAATAGGACCAACACGATCATCTATGTTGGATCTAGCCAAGTCCACTTCTAATTTCTAGGAGAAAAGGTACGCTGCTATTTCAATAGTTATACCATTTATGAACAGCCAAAGAAGACCCGCTCCAGAGGAGACGTCGATCATCCCAACGCCAAGGGAATCAACCCCCAAAGAATAAATGGGGGGAATGAGGAAGTTATGAAAGATAAACTTACTCCGCCTGAGACAAGTCCATAGACCAAGCAGGTGTGGAAGGAAAAGGTGACATCATCAGAGTCACCATCACTCGAGGTGCAACCATCAAGGTCTCCATCTTCAGGACCGACAGATGCCCCTAAAGAATAAACAAGATAGGAGAAAAGTCCTGTCCGGAGGACTTAAAAATCTGAATCCTCTCTAGAAGGTAAAATTGGTAGCTATCTATATTTACTTTTTCGCATTGCATGAAGTATTTTCACCTTAGCATATTTACTTTTCTGCATTAGCATTGCATTTAGAAAAATAAAATAAATTCATTGCATTATAAAATCCTAAGCCCCATGTGAATGATTCCTTAGTGTGTAAAATCCGCAAGAATATTCACTATGGTCGCATAAAAATAAATAAAAATACCATGCATACAATTATATAAGAAAATCAAAAAATATTATTAGACAGACATCCTACTAAAAGTCTGCCAATTCAAAAATATTTCTAAACCTCAGGAATGACTAATCTTCGAATGGCGGACCACTAACCCTTTATCTTAATCCGTTCCACTAGTTTTGGTGTTCTTGTTAGTACTTTGCAGGATGATATACATGATCAAGAGCAAGTTCACCTGGTCAACTTCGTCTCACTCCACCTTTGGACGAGAAGGGCATCCAATGGTAAGGCTGCTCTGAGAAGGATCATGACAACATCTAGCTTGGGGGAAAAGCATCCCCATGTATCTAGCTAAGTATTTCTTTCCTTTTTGTTATTCTTAAGTTTGTTTTATAAAAAAAAAGAAAAAAAGGATGCATATTTAAAAAAATAAAATTTATCTTATGTTGAATATATATTAAGTATTGTGTGATCTAAAAAAAAGTATGTGTGTCTAGCTTTCTGTTTTTAAGAGATAAATAAAAAAGACAATGAAGATGATCTCTTGAAATGGAAATGATGAATAGTTGCTCTATTGTAATTCCTTTCAAGTACCTAGTTTTTAGCCTTGAATTCTCTCGAGTTTTGGATAAGACTGATTTGATATAAGAATTTACTCTGAACTTGAAACTCGTGGGTAGCGTATGCTTGATCTAAGTCTAGGTAATTGACGGATATGATATGAGAAGGTCTGAGCTGTTGTTTATCTTATTCCAAGTGATACTAAAGTTCTAGAGATTTATCTTTTGAAAAACATAAAAATGTTACATGATGAGCTCCTATATGACAAAGCTTGTATTCCTACTAGAGCCATATATGTTATTCAGACTAGGAAAACTTTCACATATTAAGTTTAGTCAAGCTTTGTTGACCCTTATGAAAGGTTTGTCATGCTCTTAAAATCAAGATCACGTACACACCACCCACATATGCACTACTCCTACATTGGGGGTAGGCGCAAAAACATGATTTCCATCTGGGAGAGAACACCAAAAATATGTTTTACTCCTATACTAGGAGAGAACACCAAAAATATGTTTGATAGGATATCCACCAAATAAATGCTCAAAGTTCTTGTTTCTATCTCTCTAAAGTTTTGTTGTGGAAAAGAAGCAATGGGCTATGCAAAAGTTATTCATAAAAAAAATAAAAAGAAAGAGTTGAGAAAAAATGGACAAGTGTCCAAGATATTGAAAACAATGGGTACTCAGATGCCCACCTGAAAAAAGAAAAAAAGAGATGAATAAGATAACCTATGTTCTCTTGCAAAGTTGTTTCTAACTTCCAAAAGAGAGATATGTTTTCAAGGAGCATAGTAGGCTTAGGTTAGCCACATATATATACACTATATATCCACCATGCATCCATACACATGCACATCTTGATTTGATTGTATGACTTAACTCTCTTTGATCCGAGGTTTGACTTTACAATATATATATTGCAAGTATGCTCTTTCATGCTTTCTCCACTCCTATGAGCTCCACATAAGCCTTAGTTGTAGGAAGATAAAGGCATAAACATCACTATTGCATTGGTAAGGATCCACAAATACCACATATATTGAGAGACTTGAGAGTGTCATACAATGGAAGCTCTGAGTTTTATTTTGAAAACTTATAAAAACTCTAGAATAATGGTTGAGCAAAGAACTTGAGACATAGTGCTTAACTTGATCATTCTATCTTTCAATTGCTCAAGACCCAAGTGAAGGCTAAGAAGCCCCATGGTTGAAGGTAATATGGGTAAGTTTGACAGTCAGATCGGTTTATTCTAATCCGGAGGAGAATTCTTGTTTGAACGCATGTGTACTTTTGAGGAGTGAAAACATCAAAGCAACTCCTGATCCATTGCTGAGTTTAGCATTGCTCAGGGATGAGCAAAGGTTAAGCTTGGCGTAGTTTGTTGACGGTAGTTAACAATCATCATAAACCGTTAATATAACTTATATAAGGACATGAAAGTAATCACCAACATAGACTTAGGGGTTTAAACTAACAAATTCCACAAGTTTTAGTGAATCTATGTTTTCTGCAGGGTTTATCCAGGAAACCATCAAGGTGGATCTATATGTTAGAATTAATCATGCTTATTCGTAGCATAAACAACACTAAAAGGATCTAGAAGACACCAGAAGACACCACACTGCGGTGGAGGGCGAGAGGCTGCTAGGTGGGACTAGTTGGTCCCACCTATAGACTGACCAACCTATGGGTCCACCTGTCAGCCTCTACCTTGCTACCCCCTTGGGGAATCAAGTCATTTGAGAATATAGAAACCCTAATCATCCTCAGAGCTCCACCATATTCTAGGGCATAGCTAGCTAGGCTAGGTCTAGAGGGAGGCAAGCTTCGCTTGGATTCCTGATCTTGTTAAGAGCATGGCTTGTATAGTCTTTATACCCCCTCTCTTTTGTATCTCTCATTACTTTTATATGTTTGCTACAATTGTAATGACATTGATTCTCATATTAATCATGTTCCTAGTTATCATGTTCATCGTCTACTTTGATTATATGCTTAGTATAGTTAGAATATCATTATGTTTAAGCATAGGTTTGTATAGTGCTCGCTCCAAAGTACAAGGGGTGAGTGGTTGACATTGTGTAAGCGTGGTGCTTATATGTTGTTTACCTACGAATACACCCTATATTTAGGGCCATGTGGTAGATCGCGGATGTGACACTCCCGTTGAGTCCTTTGTAGCCCACTCCCCGAATGTAGGACAAGTAGGATCTAGTTACGAAGGAAGACAAGCTCTATTCTTAATCTTCCTTAGTAATTATCGACACATAATTTTGTCCTGTGCCGTGGACACACGTAGCAAGCCGAAAGGGTCCGCTCGATGGAGCTGGAGATCTGCCTAGCTTCAGTGCAAGGGTGGTCAATCCTACACACTCCTCCTGAGACGTGCCAGTCAATTTGACCCTACAATTGATAAGGAGAGAAAGCTTATCAGTAATTAAGGGCAGAACATGCTGGTGTTGCCAGACAGTCTCAAATGTGTGACTCTGAGAGCCGATATGAAAAGAGATTGACTAAATAGCCGATTCCAGCATATTCATAAGAAGAAATTGGTTAAAGCTCATGGGGTTGTGTAAGAAAAATCGGTTATCATTATGAATGTCGTTGTTTAAACAAATACTGGTCACTAGCAAAAAGATATCAACAGTAATTAGTTCATGCTAAGCCAACGACTACAAGTAACTGAACTCCTTTATAAAAGAAACAATTCATCATCATTCAACTATTTAATAGAAATAAATCTAATAAACATATTAGATCTCATCTATCGCTATGACTAGTGGGGCATGAGGCAGAATCATGCAGGCCGTAGAAACAATAATAGACTCGATGACCCTAACTTATTACTAATATCAGTAGGGCATGAGGCAGAATCATACAGGCCATAATACAATAATAAGATCATGGGGCTAAAACATCTTTCAACCTATTGCTACTTCAACGATCTCGTGATGCGAACTGTTTGTGAAAGCGCTCGATGTCGGCTAAAACAACCGATTCTAGCATAGCGCACAGTTAAGGTCATGCTCTCTCAAGAACAGATCTACTAAATAACAATCCCTACTCCATGGTGCTAATAGTGGGGTGTGAGGCAGAATCACACAGGCCATGATAACAGGCCATGGAGCAGTCGCTAACCAATAGATCTACTCAAGATCAAACACGCCTTAACCGCATGCTATGCACGATTAAGATTGATGTAAAACAACCAATAAAACATAACTCATCATTTAAAGTACAGATTAGATTAGTTTTAGATTAACAAACGATGAGTTAAAAAGGATATAAGGCCGATCTAGATCAATCCCAATCGGACGAAGTGATATTGATGTAATTAAATAAATAATAGAATCAATAAGCAATATTGGTAACTTAATTAATCTATCCAAAGGAACACCACCCTTAGATAGAGCCGATATCTTGACCTTAATCTAGTTCATGCAGTGGGGGTCGACCAGATCGATGCAGCCATACTTGAACTAGGCAAGAATTGATAACTAACTTATACTAGAGTCGCAGTGGAGGTCGACCGAATCGATGTAGCCATACAAACAGAGGTATAAGTCATGATGGTACTTACAACAAGCAGTGGAGGTAGACTGGATCGATGCAGCCATACTTGCTGAAGAACTCGCTGAGATCTACTCTACTCCTACTCCTAAGGGGTGGCCGGAGCCAAAAAAGTAAATGACTTGTATATTGGATTGATTGTGTGTCTGATACAATAGCCGGGGGTTTATATTTATACCCTAGGCTGATAAGAGTCCCAAACGAACATGACTAGATAAAAAGAAATACCAAGATACACTCTAATTTCCTTTATGTAGAATCCTTGTTGATGAAGCTTCCTTGTTTGACACGTGTCCTTATTTCTTTCATCCTAATATGCACCTAGACGTCATGTCTCTCTCAAATTAATTAAATAATATTTCTTGGTCAGCTCATAAATCTCCCTTAATTAGGAAACTTTCTCGCTTTTGATATCATCGGCCGATCTCTTCCTTTCCAGGATAAGCTTACCAAATTTTATTGTAAACACAGGCCCCCTAGTTTGAAGTATGAGTTTTCATGCTTCGAGCTATTTTGATATGATGGTCTTCTTTTGCCCAGCCGATGACATATGATCGCAATCACTAAAAGCTGCATCGGCTCCATCTTCTTTTGATCTTGATAACTTCAAAATTGATCTTTCTCTGCATCTCCGTTCATCTGCTTTAGCCGATTAAGAGCTAGCCCCCTGAGTTCGATCATAGCAATACAAGTTAACTGGCAGTACGGAAATATGCTTATTTCAAGCGTCACCTACACATGTGAACTTTGAAGTGTCTACCATACCATCTTGGGTGGTTGAGAAATGGATTATAATCTAGTCATCCTCGCTTCCCCTGCTCAGAAAACTTGGGTTTTTGAAAGATTTTGAAATTAAAACATAGCTTTGCTCCTCAAATGATTCTCTTAGATCGCTCAATGTGTATAGTTCCTCATCAAAGCATTGTTTTGTCTCTTTTTATCCTACTTATAAAAATCTTATGTGGAGTTTTAGGTAGGGATAAAATATGTAGCATACTTACCTTGCATATATTGTAAGGTCAAATCCCGGATCCAAGGAGAGAAATGTCATACTCTTAGATCAAGATGTGCATGTGCGTGGAATATTTGGTGGCTAACCTAATTCTACTGTGCTCTTTGAAATACTTTTCTCTCTTATGGAATATTTTTGCGAGAACATGGGCAATCTTTTCTTATCTTTTTCTTTTTTCCCTTTTTTATTTATTTATTTTGGACTTCTTTTGTATCCATCTTTTATATATTTTTGCATAACCCATGTCTCTCTTTATAACAAATTTTTTGAGAGAAATATTATCAAGAACTTAGGGCATTTATTCTAACAAAACCTAACATATTTTTTTCCAGTGTAGGAGCAGAACATTTTGAGGTGGATGAAGAACATGTTTTTGCATACTTCTAGTAACAAAGTTGGTGGAAGAAATTACTCAACTCCACCAGCACTATCTAGATATGCTCAGGGACATAGCCTCGAACCATCACCAGCAGTAGCCGCTCAAGCCATATGTGGTAGTCATGACTCTTGAGCCCGTTGATTCATAAAGTAGCTAAGTTCACTCCCCTCTTTAGATTTGCTACATACCCATCAGGAAACATTAACGTTTGGAACCATTCTAGTACATCCCTCCTTTGGGCCCTCATCAGAACAAAATCGGCCTTAGGCTTTCTCCATGACTTCCTGCCTTCGAGAGGTGCCATGTCTAGCTTTGGTCTATTACATAACCTCGCATGATCCACTCTAGCCTTAATAGTATCCTTTGTCTTATCAGGAATGTCCATGATTGTACCAAAAATTGCCTCGGCGATATTCTTTTCAGTGTGCATTACATCAATGTTATGTGGAAGTAGAAGGTCATCAAAATAGGGGAGGTTCCACAAGCATGACTTGTGAATCCATACATGTTCCTCACCATATCCCAAAAAATGATCTCCTTGGTTATTGACCTCGAGAGTGTCTAACTGAGCATGAACCGCGGCACCAATCATCATCTAGGGTGCAGGGCCTTCAACTACTATATCTTTCATAAAGTTCTTGATGTCTCATCTGAATAGATGGTCAAGAGGGAGGAATTGTCAATGTTTGTCGAACGAAGAATACTTACCACCCTTCATCAACCAAATGAACATCAGAGATGCCTTGCATACTAGGCATGAGAACTTCCCATGAACACACCAGCCATAAAATATCCCATACGCTGAAAAGTCATGCAGGGAGTACTGGTACCAAACATGCATTTTGAAGTTTGTCTTTGTAGCTCAGTCATATGTCCATACCCCTTCCTCCCAAGCATGGACCAAATCATCAATCAGAGGCTCCATGTACACACACATATTATTCCCTAGGTGTTCAGAAATTATTAATGACAAGAATATGTTTTGTCATCGAAAGAGGATGCTAGGGGGAGATTGAGAGCGATAACGAACATGGGCCAACAAGTGTATGAGGCAGCCGCCATTCCATAAGGATTGAACCCATCTATTACCAATGCAACACGTACATTACGAGCCTCTAGAGCTTTCTCATGATGAATCATATCAAACCTTATCCATGCTTCACCATCGGATGGATGCACCAGCTTCTCAGGATTGTATTGACGCCCGTATTTGTGCCATGTCATCTGTTTCACGGATTCCTCAGTCATATAAAGTCATTGGATCCTCGGTATGAATGGAAGGTACCATAGGATCTTCATGGGGATGGCGAGCTACCTCTTCTGACCATCACCAGAGTCTACCTCTAGGAACCTAGACGATTTACACTTCACACAGTACTTTGCTTCCGCATGTTCTATTCTAAATAAGATGCATCCCTTCGGACAAGCATGTATCTGCTCATATGGCATCTTAAGTGCACGAAGGAGTTTATGTGCCTCATACATGCTCTTTGGCAGGATGTGACCATCCGGGAGTAGGCTACCAACAACTGTCAGCATAACGTCAAAGGCTTCTCGACTCAAGCTAAATTAGGACTTTACGGCCATTAGACGTGCAATGGCATCCAATTGAGAAACCTTGGCATGCCCGTGAAGGAGTTGTTGTGCCACAGACAACATATCGTAATACGCCTTTGTGGTTGGCTCTGGTTCCTCCTCCCAACGTCCTTCATCGAAGTGTGCTTATGATAGTCATTTAACATGTCTCCTACCCCGGCATTAGCATCATAATCCTCGATGCGTTGTCTCATGACCTCGTCTCTCACACGATCAGATTCACCATGGTAGATCCACCGGGTATAGTCCACCGTAAATTCATTTCTGCAAAGATGTTTACCCATGACCACCTTTGTTTGTCGATGCGTGTTTGCACAAATGCTGCAGGGACACCAAGTGCAACGCTCTTCTTTAACCCTTGCAAATGCTAGTTCCAAGAAAGAATTGGTCTTCTCAATCCATTCATCGGTGAACGAACCCTGACTAGAGCGGCCCATGTACATCCACTCACGGTCATCCATCCTCTAACATATTAGCAAGTAATATAAAAATCAATTACATCTACAGGTTCCTATACTATCTAATAGGTGAAGATAGGTCATAATCCCACCCGAGAATGTGTAGATGGGGTTAGTTTTCATGCTCTACTCCTATCCAAGACAGAATTTCGGCAGCACCTCCCCGTTGTTCTCCAAATACACGTCCTAGTAGGAAGATTGTGTATCCGGAGAACAACAGGAAGATACTACCGAAACTCTGTCTCGGATCCGAGTAGAGCATGGAAACTAACTCCATCTACACATCCTCGGGCTGTCCAAAAAACGTGAACAATTCAAAATAGATACGGTTATAGATATGCAAAGATCTACATATTTCCAACCATATCTCTTTTGAACGGGAGACGCCTAGCTAGGTTACGTGATATACGAACATGACATGGAAAGAGGGGTGTAGGATGCCTCACCTTGCTGTCCTGCAAAGTGACGAGTCGAGGACGGTGGGGAATGATCCTTGCAATAGCCTCTCCTGCAACAAACGAATATAATAGTGTCAATTGTAAATTTCGCTAGCACCTCCCCTGCACGGTGAGGTAACCAAAACTTGTAATAGGTATCATCATATTGTCAAACTGTAATAGGTACATCATCAGCAATGGCATATGGTCAGACTAAAATAAGCAGCACCATAGGCACACACTTGTATATACTGATGAGAAGATGGTTGCAGCAGCACAATAGACATGAATTAAAAACATAGGCTCAAGAAGGGGGAAAATAGCAAATGGCAAACACTGAGAACATCAGCTCATAACCCAAAAATCGCTCAACGTGGCCACGCTGCCCGTTAAACCTCAGCCATGTCACCCCAAAACCTCAGCGACGTGGATAGCGCGGACGATTTGGAGGGATTACAGAGCCTTTGCAACAGTGACAACGAGCTAGCAGATTACTTTATCTACCATTGGCTCGATTACTGCCGGATCTGCTCTCTGTCATTTCAAGCAATAATTTTTTGTCTTTCAGACAACCCAGCCAGAAGCTAAAATAATGAAACTGCACCAACTGAGAGCACAACAATGCGTCGAGTACTCATGAAAGTATAAGATGCAAATTACAAACTACAAACACTTATGGAATAAAGAGGGCACGCTAATATTGTCCCAATTTTTGAGCATCTGCGTTAACAGGAGTACCCAAAGGAAAAAACATGTCTTGGCAATGCCGAAGGATGCTAGATATATTCGTGGAACACCTCACACTAGTGGCAGGAGTCACAATATTTTTTTAGATAGAATCCATTGTCCATTGATGTGTTCTTATTGCTCACAGGTGTCGGTCGTTAGTACCGACACTAATGTGTTTGATTAGGACACGGGTTAGCATATCTGGCCTCCAAATTAAGGCGACACAGTTTCCGTCCTTTGATTGAGGAGCTGACGCAGGGCAGATAGAGCTACTTTGATCTGCCGAAGCAATGGCGACTTGGACTTGGTATTTCATCAAAAAAATGCAGACTGAAATAATTAGAATAGATTTGGACTGGATGACTAATTCAGTGCAAGGTTGTACGATAACACTCATGGGTTTTGCTTGTATATCTGTATACGTTCACCTAGCATCAGCACTTAGCAGTCTCTGAAAACACCCATTAGGCCAAAAAAAAAAACTTGGTAGGTTGGGTTAAGCCGTAGACAGGCGACCTGCTACCACCCGGCAACAGCCAACTAACCTCATCAGATAGCCTACCCGGCCGGCCCAGCCGTCACCTAAACTGAAGGCAAATTGTCAAAATATTCTTGTCCAGCACTACTCCCTAGCAAAGCATTTCAGAAATCGAAGTTGAGAACCATCATATCCTCGAGACCTCGAGTGAGCAGCAGTTAACTAACTCGCCGCCGGCAGTGCCAAAATCATGGTGGCTCCAAATAGTAACAAATATGAGCAATTGATCCAACGGCTTGCTTACCAGGGAAAGAAGCAGTGATGCAGCAGCACGGTCAGCTTTGGGGGCGCGTCCTCCACCGTCACGTGCTCCAGGGGGCGGTGAGCCGGCAACGTGGGTAGGCTGTTTGGAGAGGGAGCAGAGAGGGCTCAGGCGGTGGCGTTGGATGCCATGTTCGTGGCGAAGCCCACGGCCTCCGTGTTCGTGTCTAGCCGCCAGAACAGCTCAGCTCAGCTCAGCAGGCAGGGCTGGCGCAGAGATGCGCGCGGCGGCGTTCGTGGTGACGACGAGGCACTACCGGAGGCGGATTCTTAGCCGAGTGCCTGAGGCACTCGGCAAAGGCCGATATACACTCGGCAAAGCCTTTGCCGAGTGTTACACTCGGCAAATGGCGCTCGGTAAACAGTTTATCGGCAAAGACCTCTTTGCCGAGTGCATTATATCGGGCACTCGACAAAGGCTTTGCCGAGTGCCAATCCAACACTTGGCAAAGAAAAGTGACCGTGACGGCGAGCGCCACCGTGACGGCGGCTTTGCCGAGTGTCAAGGTCAAGCACTCGGCAAAGGTACCCAATTTGCCGAGCACCATTGACTTAGACACTCGGCAAAGGTGGCCACTTTGCCGAGTGTCGCCGACAAGACACTCGGCAAAGTGGCGACCTTTGCCGAGTGCCTGGACCGTGGCACTCGGCAAATCTGTGATGTTTGCCGAGTGCAATGGCCATTGCACTCGGCAAAGCATGTTCCCAGGTAGTTCCCAGATGGTCACTTTGCCGAGTGTCATGGCCATTGCACTCGGCAAAGTGACTGAAAACAGCCTTTTTTATTTGTTTTTTACATCCCATCCAAACAAACAGAAGATATATATAACAAGCATCACCAACATCACATATATATCATCAACATCACATATATATCACCAACACCACATATATATCACAAATGTCACATATATATCACAAACGTCACATGTCTCACAATATATCACAAATAAGTTCACAAGCAATCCAAGTGCTCCATCATCGTCAACCACAATTGCAAATAGAAGTATCATTAACAACCACAAGTATCATCACTGATTTGGTGAAGGATTCACTGAAGCATGAGGATCGTTCGATGCGCCGATTGATTCTGCACAAAGGAGAAGAGATTGCATGTGTGAGACAAGTTAAATATATACCATACATGAATAAAACTTTCATACTCCACTATGTTTGACCGTAAGCATGAACATACAAACTAAAACATTTATACTCACAGGAGTAGAATAGCGAGGAGGTGGAGGTGGAGGTGGAGCGAATAGCGAAGGTGGCGGAACTACACCCGTAGCGGCTCCAAGACTTTGCATGTACTGAAGAATCTCCGCCATCCTCCGCTGCTCGGCCTCCCGCTCAACCTCCACCCTCTCCATCTTCGCATGCATTTGCTCCTGTATCCTCCTCTCTTGTTCCAGCTGAGCCTACAATATATTCACCCCAATGTTACAATAATGCAAAGGAAAGGTATGAAAAAACCAATGAACGATGAATAAACCAGGAATAACCTCGAGTGCCTCCATCCGGTGGTGTGAAGTGTCCTACCAAGGTTGTATGGCCGGGCTCCTACTTGTGCTGTTTGCTCGAATCTAGGAGAGACTGGGAGCAACGGCCGAGTCGATTGCGCCGTCGCCAATCTAGTACCGCCTATGCTTCTTGTCTCCTCCCACCCTCATGACGACTTCTCCATCAAGGTTCTCGGTGCTTGGATCGTACTCTGACCCATGGACCTCCCTTGCCATCGATGTGTACTCACTGAGACGGTTGTGCATGATCGCATTGTTGTACGCCTCGGGCCCATCCTCCGGGTTGTAGTCGACGTTGGACGTCGCCTTGCCCTTGTGGGCCATAGCAAATGCCTTGAAGATGGAGCAAGGCTGGCCACCATGTGATGCCGACTGCGAGAAAAAATGCAAGATGATTAGAAATCATGCATAATGGAGCGTTAAAATAAATAAATGAATTTGCATACCCATGTTTCTACGTATCCACTAAGGTTGCGGCTGCCTTGATGGTGTGCTACACTTGGCATCATCAAACGCCGCTCCCGGCACAAGTTGTGTGTCTCCTCCCACTCGCGTGAGCACCACCTATCCACCATCTGTTCCTAGCACTAGGGATGCGCGGTGCACCAATAAGGAATCATCTACATGCCATCAAGTACATGATATATCAGAAGATGAAATTAAGCCTACTTAATCTCAAAAGAAATCAGTATTAATATTCTGTATTTACCTACAGGTACTGGTCCCGAGTTAGCGTCATGGATCTTGTGTCCCTTTTGGTGGCCTTCGTTCCAAGGATGGTCCCATGGTAAGTTACGATGGCCTGGATATGCACCTCGTAATGCATGTCCATGATGAGTTTTTTGCAACATTTGGTAGCCACCGCATCTGCCCTGGCCTCATGTCTGTCCTGGCATCTAAAGAAATCCTGCATAAAAACATGATGTATCCATTCATTATTTCAAAATATATTGAGCAATGTAGTGCGAGGAAGACTTACCCATAGCTCTTGCTTCACCCGCTCTGCCTTGTTGTTGAATACCCTATGGGCCTGATCTGTAGCATCAGAGGCGGCGGCGTAGTGGTCAAACGAGTAGGCCGGCCCCGTCACTCCGGCGTACTCAACCAGGCCAGGGAAGTGCTCCTTGCATAGAAGACCGAGGACGCCATTGACTTGGCGTGTGTGACCACCTCCACTCGCCACAATTGTCCAGTTCCTGCCCAAGTGATTAAGAAAAATTATTAATTTCTATTTTGATTTTCAACATATCATATAAAGTAATGATAACATCTAAAGTTACTTACATTTCCCCCTCGGGTTGAATCAGCGGGCGTCTCTCATGAGGTATCGGTCGCTGAGGGAGGCTCACGGGACCTCGCAAGTAGACGGTCGATGAACTAGAGGAAGCGGAACCCCCCGCTGTCGCCTCGTCCTCCTGTGCGTCCTCCTACGCCTCCTCGTCGTCCTCCTATGTGTCCTCTTGCACCTCCTCGGCGTCCTCCTAGGGCACCTGCTCCTCCTCCTCCTCACACAATGGGGCGGCAGGCAATGACTCCCTCCTACGGCTGCTCCTCCTCCTACTCTCCCCCGGTGCAGCGGTCCTTGTCCTTCGGTACAAGGACGTTAGCTTCCTCATCCCACCGCCCACCATCTATGTTCAATCACCTGCAATTAAAAAGAGTAAACTAATAAGCATAGATAAACAAGAAGTACTTAGAAATAGATGCAAAATAAACAAAACATAATTACAAAATAACATAGTATTACATGTATTAGAAATAATCTTCATGATCGGGATTAGCTGGATTATAAGTCTCATCATCACTATCAATCATGTTGAAATAATCAACACTATCCGAATGAGCAATGTTGTCATTGTCTAAATGTAATCGCTCAAGCATTTGTAAGTCCTTCACATTTTGCACCTCATCTCTAGCATCCTCTTCAATAACTGTTTCATTGTCTACTTCCATTCCGATCATTTTGGTTAAGTCTATCTCAAACCTCCCTTCTAGTCCCTCTTCTTGAATGAACTCTCCGTCATATGTGTTTGGGTCTAAGTTGTAATCTTCATCGTTTGGGACAGGCACTTTAGCATGTGGTGATACCCTGTGCACAATATCCCAACCCTTAAGATGCCTTATGGTTCCTACTATCTAATAGGTGAGGATAGGTCCTAATCCCACGTGAGGATGCGTAGTGGGGTTAGTTTCCATGCTCTACTCCTATTCGAGACAGAATTTTGGCAGCACCTCCCCGTTGTTCTCTAAATACACGTCCAGCCAGGGAGAGTGTGTATCCGGAGAACAACAGGGAGATGATGCCGAAACTCTATCTTGGATCAGAGCAGACCATGGAAACTAACCCCACCTACACATCCATGGGTTGTCTAAAAAACATGGACAATTCAAAACAGATACAGTTTTAGATATAGAAATATCTGCATATTTCCTACCGTATCTCTTTTGAACGGGAGATGCCTAACTGGGTTACGTGATCTACGACCATGATACGGAAAGAGGGGTTATACCTAGGGTGGCGGTGGAGTTAGGCTAGCGGGGCCATGGCGGGTCGGTGCAGTGGTGAGGCGACATGGTGCAGGTAGACCCACAGCGGCAAGGAAGGCGATTGGGGTCGCCGAGGTACTCCGGCTCTGCTCCGACGGGCTCTTCTCTACAAAAAAAGAAACATAAAACTGTCAATACAAAATTTCGGCAGCACCTCCCCTACACGATGAGGTTTCCAAAACCTACAAGAAAACCAATGGCACGATGGCCGACATGCACATATATATGAATGGCATGATGGCCGACATGCACAAGATTATATCCAACCACATATATATAACAATGTCACAACCACTCCTACGACTACCACCACTGCTACTCTACCACTACTACTACTGCAACTACTAGTAATACTACGACGATGATGATGGTAGGGCATACCTAGTGGGCATCGTAGGACGGCGGTGGTGAAGGGGCTAGGGCGCCGATGGACAAGGTGACGGCTGGGGAAGCGCCTGGGACGGCGCGGGCGTGGGCGGCGGTGGCGTGGGTGTGGCCAGCACTGGCACGGGTGGGGGCGGCGATGGGGCTGGCGCCTCCTTCTTCTTCCTCCTTCCTCCTCTTCCTCCTCCTCCTTCTCTTCCTCCTTCTTCCTCCTCTCCTCCTCCTCCTCTCTTTCTCCTCCTCCTCTGGCGGCATGGCGCGGGGGGCGGCGCGGGGGGCGGTGCTGGCGGGGGCGGCGGCGGTGCGGCTCGCACGGTAGCGTGGACGTGGGTGCGGGCTGGGGCTGGCACAGCAGTGCGAGAGAGGGCGGTGGTGGGGCTGGCGCGGCGGCATGGGCGCAGGCCAGCGGCGACGGCCGACTTCGGTTTGCAAGCATCGTACATGAGAACTTGCGCAAAACCTCCTCAATTTTTTATCACAGCCTCCACATATGATATCTTGACATCTTGACAAGTTTCATGATTTTTGGACTTTGTTTGCTTTTTATAGAATTTAAAAACAACTCGACCGCAAGTTCATGGTCATGTTTCGTGAACAAGATGTTCGAAATTGGTGGTCTGTTCCTGGATACAGCCTCACATTATACTAAATAACATGAATATCATTTTTTCATTCATTTTTTTCATTATTCGAATGACTAGCAGTTATAATTTGAATTATCCAAAAAATTCAATTAAATGAAATAAATTAAAGAAATATAGAAAAAGTCCGAGAAATGTGCCACATTGGAACATGGAGTACCAAGTATTGTCTGAGGACTGCAGAAAAAGTTTGGAGGTCAAAAGTGAAAAAAAATATGGTTTGCCGAGTGTCAAAAAATGACACTCGGCAAAGGAGCCTCTTTGCCGAGTGTTAGGAGAAGACACTCGGCAAAGGATTAACGGTGGCTGCCGGCCGTTAATGGCGGCGGCCCTTTGTCGAGTGTTATTGTTTGACACTCGTCAAACCTGGTCTTTGCCGAGTGTTATTCTTTGCCGAGTGTTCGGCACTCGACAAACCACCTTTTTGCCAAGTGCCATTTGTTTGTCGAGTGCTTTCTCTCTGACACTCGGCAAATAGTCTCTTTACCGAGTGCCCGATAAAAAACACTCGGCAAAGTCTGGGACACTCGGCAAAGAAGCCGTCTCCAGTAGTGAGGTGGCTTTGAGTGCGGGAGGCCGAGCACCGGGGGCTAGTGTGGGCGGGCACGGGCGCGGGGCCGGCGGCGGGGCCAGCGGCATGGTGTGGGCGAGCGGTGGGCCGGCCGGTGGTTTGGGCGGGTGCCTGGGGTGGCGAAACGGTGCCGGGGGCTGATGTGCGTGGGCCCGGGGCCGGCGGCAGGGCCGGCGGCATGGTGTGGGCGGGCAGCGCCGGGGGCTGGTGTGGGCGGGTGGTAGGGTCGGCCGGCAGTGTGGGCGGGCGTGGGCGCGCGGCTGTGTGTTTGAGTGTGTGCGTGTGTGTGCGGCCGGGTGCGGGATTGGGGTGGTTACGAGGGAGGTTTGCCGAGTGCCCACGATCTAGCACTCGGCAAACCCCCATTTTGTTTTTTTTTCATTTTCAATACCTAAGCTACCGCGTGTGTGGCGCTCGTAAAGCTGTTTGCTGAGTGTCCCAAATTTGACACTCGGCAAACCCCATCTTTGCTGAATGCCAGATTAGGGGCACTCGGCAAACCAAGTTTTTTTTTCTTCATTTTCCTTCGTATCCTCCTTTTCCTAAACCCTAAAATACTGTGCGTAGGGCCGGGTGATGGGAGTTTGCCGAGTGTCCCAGATATGACACTCGGCAAACCCCATCTTTGTCGAGTGCCAAACCAGGTGCACTCGGCAAACCCACTTTTTTCATTTTCCTTCGTTTCCTTCTTTTTTCATTTGATTTTTCTACGAATATTATTCCATTATAATATACCAAATCTTGACATGGAGTACCACATGTTGTATGTAGAGAGTAAAAAAACTTTCAAGGCTAGAAGTGAAAAAAACTTATTATTTCATGCAGTTGTAGCTCAAATTCAGTGTATATCAATTAAAATTCTATAATTACACTTAGTAAATTAAAATTATCAAACAGATCCAAAAAAATTATCAAAATTACACATGAATCAATCTATGTTCTCTATTGCCTATACAAAAAGTTTTGAAGTTAAACCCAATTCGACCGTCACTTTGACTCAAAATCTTACCGAATCCTTCTCAACGCTATGATTCTTCTTCTGAGATACTTCGGCTTATAAACATCGTACGTGATAGATTGTTCAAAACCTTCTTGATTTTTTACCACAGCCTCCACGTATGATATCACGAAATCTTGACAAATCTCATGATTTTCATACTTCGTTTGCTTTTTTTAGAATTTAAAAACCATTCGGCCACACGTTCGTGGTCTTATTTCCTGAATAAGATGTTCAAAATTTCTTTTCATGTCCTAGGTAAGGCCTCACACCGGACTCAATAACATGAATATTATTTTTCTACTCATTTTATTCTATAATTTGAATCACTTGCAGTTCAAATTTGACTTATACCAAAAAAATCCTTGAAAAACAATAAATTAATTAAATATAGCAAATGGATCCAGAAATATACCAAATCTTAACATGGAGTGCCACATGTTGTATGTAGATAGTAGAAAAAGTTTCAAGGCCAGAAGTGAAAAAAAAAACTTATTATTTCATGCCGTTGTAGCTGAAATTCAATGTATATCAATTAAAATTCTTTAATTGCACTTAATAAGTTAAAATTATCAAACAGATTCAAAAAATAACCAAAATTACACATGAGTCAATCTATGTTCTCTATTACCTATACAAAAAGTTTTGAATTTGACCGTCACTTTGACTCAAAATCTTACCGAATCCTTCTCAACGTTACGATTCTTCTTCTGAGATACTTCGGTTTCTAAACATCATACGTAACAGATTGTCCCAAACCTTCTCAATTTTTTACCACGGCCTCCACGTATGATATCACGAGATCTTGACAAATCTCATAATTTTCAGACTTTGTTTGCTTTTTTTTAATTTAAAAACCATTCGGCCACACGTTCGTGGTCGTGTTTCCTGAACAAGATGTTCAAAATTTCTTTTCATGTCCTGGGTAAGGCCTCACACCGGACTCAATAACATGAATATTATTTTTCTACTCATTTTATTCTATTATTTAAATCACTTGCAGTTCAAATTTAACTTATACCAAAAAAATCCTTGAAAAACAATAAATTAATTAAATATAGCAAACAGATCCAGAAATATACCAAATCTTAACATGGAGTACCACATGTTGTATGTAGATAGTAGAAAAAGTTTCAAGGCCAGAAGTGAAAAAAAAACTTATTATTTCATGCCGTTGTAGCTCAAATTCAATGTATATCAATTAAAATTCTTTAATTGCACTTAATAAGTTAAAATTATCAAATAGATCCAAAAAATAACCAAAATTACACATGAATCAATCTATGTTCTCTATTACCTATACAAAAAGTTTTGAATTCGACCGTCACTTTGACTCAAAATCTTACCGAATCCTTCTCAACGTTACGATTCTTCTTCTGAGATACTTCGGTTTCTAAACATCATATGTAATAGATTGTCCCAAACCTTCTCAATTTTTTACTACGGCCTCCACGTATGATATCACGAGATCTTGACAAATCTCATGATTTTCAAACTTTGTTTGCTTTTTTTTAATTTAAAAACCATTCGGCCACACGTTCGTGGTCGTGTTTCCTAAACAAGATGTTCAAAATTTCTTTTCATGTCCTGGGTAAGGCCTCACACCGGACTCAATAACATGAATATCATTTTTCTACTCATTTTATTCTATTATTTGAATCACTTGCAGTTCAAATTTGACTTATACCAAAAAAATCCTTGAAAAACAATAAATTAATTAAATATAGCAAATGGATCCAGAAATATACTAAATCTTAACATGGAGTACCACATGTTGTATGTAGATAGTAGAAAAAGTTTTAAGGCCAGAAGTGAAAAAAAAACTTATTATTTCATGCCGTTGTAGCTCAAATTCAATGTATATCAATTAAAATTCTTTAATTGCACTTAATAAGTTAAAATTATCAAACAGATCAAAAAATAACCAAAATTACACATGAATCAATCTATGTTCTCTATTACCTATACAAAAAGTTTTGAATTCGACCGTCACTTTGACTCAAAATCTTACCGAATCCTTCTCAACGTTACGATTCTTCTTCTGAGATACTTCGGTTTCTAAACATCATACGTAACAGATTGTCCTAAACCTTCTCAATTTTTTACCACGGCCTCCACGTATGATATCACGAGATCTTGACAAATCTCATGATTTTCAGACTTTGTTTGCTTTTTTTTTTATTTAAAAACCATTCGGCCACACGTTCGTGGTCGTGTTTCCTGAACAAGATGTTCAATTTTTTTTTTATGTCCTGGGTAAGGCCTCACACCGGACTCAATAACATGAATATCATTTTTCTACTCATTTTATTCTATTATTTGAATCACTTGCAGTTCAAATTTGACTTATACCAAAAATTCCTTGAAAAGCAATAAATTAATTAAATATAGCAAACAGATCCAGAAATATACCAAATCTTAACATGGAGTACCACATGTTGTATGTAGAGAGTAGAAAAAGTTTCAAGGCTAGTAATGAAAAAAAACTTTTTTAATTTACCGAGTGCCAAAATAAAACACTCGGCAAACGAACCGATTTGCCGAGTGCCAGATAAAAACACTCGGCAAAGATTCTCTTTGCCGAGTGTCACTAACCGACACTCGGCAAAGTTCTAACCGCCGGCACCCTGGTTGACGTCCGTCACATGTGGCGGTCTTTTGCCGAGTGCCTATTCTTTGCCGAGTATCTTGTTGTTGTTTGCCGAGTGTTTTATTTTCTGCACTTGGCAAATAAGTTTTTTTGTCAAGTACAATTATTTTGCCAAGTGTTTATATGTAGGCACTTAGTACAGATATTGTTTGTCGAGTGTCCGAAAGAATGCACTCGGCAAACCACCAGGCACTCGGCATATATACTGTTTCCGATAGTGACTAATAATAAGCTGCATGAAAAAAAGATCTAAGGATGGGTCTGGCGTAATGGAGTTTCTCCACCTGTGTCCTAGAGAGTAAATAGTAGTAGTAAAATCTCAGATGCAGAACAGAAGATTCCGCTAGTTAATATATATATATATATATATATATATATATTCCAATTCTTTGCTTTATGTCACTGACTTTTGTCCAGCAAGGAGGTCTTGCCGTAAACATGTCTTTTAAGAAAAGCCATATGCATGAACAGACATTATAGACATGCCATGCTACTCAACGGAAAGTCTGAAGCAACCCTACGCTTTCTTCGCCTTCCCAAGTTAGTAGTCTAAAACTGATTATTACATATATATATACACACATGACAAGCTGTAGATAGATCACCTTGGCCCCGAGAGTTCAATGGCTTGCAGCTCGATCGAATTGCGCTGGTCTTCATCATCATAATTTATACCAATTGACACAAATTCTGGTGACCAGTCGGGGTTTGGGTCCTCAATATTTTTAACGGACTCCCATTTTTCTGCAACCCCATCTCCTCCTTCCAGCATCTTTATAATTTCAGACATCTTGGGGCGGTGGCAAGGTCTGTACATTGTGCATAGCAAAGCAATCTGAACCAACTCCTCCAATTCAGCACTGTCGTAATTGCTTCCTAGCTTCCGGTCCACAAACATGCTTAGCTGACTTTGTTCCAGAAGTTCTTTGGCCTGAAACATGAAGGCACAACTGTGTGGGAAGGGAAGTTCATGGTATTTGAATGAACAAAAGAAACACAATTGACAAAAACAAAGTCCTTTTGGAAAAAAAAATGGAATTCTTGGAGTGGCTCAGCCACGCAAATTCGATATAGATCATAGCTGTTATTGCCTTGCTACTCAAGTGGAATACAAAACTTCAGGGAGCAATAGATTATGGTAACATTAGTATAGACATGGCCTGCACTCGAATCTTATTAGAAAGAAAAAAATGACAGAAACTAAGGTCCAGAATGAATTTACAAAAGCTATGTTTGAGAAAAGTGCATTGCAAGCTATATGCATTATTGTGGTAAACTATAATTATGTCTTCTGGAGTTGCATATTGTCTAAAGTCAAGTGAAACGGTGACACTGTTTAGAAACGCATATGTTTAGTTATAGTATAGCTTAAGGAGCTTAAGTTTTACAAAGACCATATTTTCCCTCCAGGGAGTTTATGATTATCTTCTATTCTGTACATATAAATGTAAATTCAGATTACATAAAGCTCAGATATGTATGTCTTCACATCTTCTTTATTAGTGCAGAGGCTGAAAGTTGCACTTCTATTATTATGTAAGACATACTCAGTTGGTTATTGTGTTATATGACTTTGGTGCTATAATTTGTCAGCGGAAGTATGTACAACCAAATAGCTGGAGTATTAAGAGGCAATCAGGTATGTAGAACAAAACACAAAATACAGATGCTTGAATTTTATTCCTTCCATTACAAATTATAGTTCACTTTGGCTTTGTCAAAGTTAAACTTCTCTAACTAGGACTAAGTTTTTGAAAAATATATTAACATCTACAAGTTAAAATAAATATATGCTCAATAAAACCTATTTCATGGAGAATTTAATAAAGCTAATTTGATGTGTTCTAGATATTGATACATATTTTCTATAAACTTGATCAAAGATAGGAAAGTTTTCACTTAGGACAAAACCAAAAAGAACTATAATTTGTAATGGAGGGAGTAACTTAAAAATCCTATAAGGATTCTCACGCCTTTTCTTCTTAATGCAACGAAATGCAACTCTCTTGCATTTCCGAGAAAAAAACTTAAAATGCCTATTGATTTTCCTTTCAATTAAATTCTTCAACATCATCTAATTTGTATGCTCTTTAACCATTTATCTTCAAATGCCTTTAACATGGGTGCCCAAATACTATGTATGCCTATAAACATACTGAACTTTTCCTATGCAATTGACCTAAAGGAAAACAACTCTTTCTTTAAAAAATACTCCAATAAATAAACTAAATTTGAACCTAGACATATATAAGAAACAATATTTACCAATTCAAGAATTCCTCCCTTCTCATATTCATTCTCATGAAGCTCCAGCGTCACTCGACCGGTGACTAATTCCATCAAAAAGAGTCCAAAGCAAAAGACATCAGTCTTCTCTGAAGCGTGGCAGAACTTAAAACACTCTGGTGGTATGCGCCCAAGTGTTCCACGCACTGATGTGACAACATGCGACATCCAATGATCTACAAGTTTTGCCAATCCAAAATCCGCAACAACTGCTTCAAGATATTCATCTAGGAGAACATTGGAGGCCTTGATATCACGATGGATTATCTTAGGATCACATTGTTCATGCAAATAGAGCAGTCCCTGTGAGGCACCAAGGGCTATCCTCTTTCTCCTTGGCCAGTCTAAGGTTGGTTCCCCATTAACACATTCTGACAAAGTAAAGGAGAAAACTCAGCTAGATTTGCTTCAAAAAGGGAAAGACCTCAGAATATAATGCCTTCAATGCTTTGGACTAAACAATTTAAAGGAGAGCCTACATTATGTTATGTTCAACTTGTTGTTTTAGCAATTGTTAACCATGTATCAGATTGACTGAGCCCATATCACAAAAATGGATGCAATGGAAGCTTTAAGAATAGACAAATAGGATGGTTGAAACTGCTTGAACTGCAGAGGGTGTGTCATCATTGGATGGAAAAACTAGAATCATGCCTATATGGAGAAGTTGTACATGATTAACAAGCTGAAAATATGCATGCCTCCGTCAGAAAGTCCAATGAAAAGTGATCGGAGTATATTGATTACCACTAATAAGATACTTTTCATATGGAAACTGTTTCACAATATCACCATCTGTAACATACATATTTAATTAATGTTGTTTCTAAGAACAATATATATTGGTCAGAGTTCTTCCTGAGACCAAGTCTATATCCTAAATTACAAAGTACAAGTGGATTGGTGAAACCTTCACATGATTACTGGGAAAAATTGATGTTTCTTTATTTTTACCCTCATGAGATTCTCAATATGAAGGTGCAACTGTGCATGCATGGGATAGAAGAGCATGAAGTACACAATACTAACCTTTTAATTTAGAAGCGACAGTTCCATTTGGCATGTAGGGATACACAAGAAGCCTTTCATTATTTGCAATGCAATACCCAGTAAGGTGAAGGAGATTACGATGGACAGCCAAGCTTATCACTTCAATTTCTATGTGGAATTGATCATCCCCAACAACTGAATCACGATCCTTCAGTCTTTTAACAGCAACAGTTGTGCCATCCAAATCACCCTTGTATACTATTCCATATCCTCCCTCTCCCAAAATATTTGTTTGGCTGAAGTTATTGGTAGCTTTTCTGATCTCCTTAAACTTGTACTGCTTCAGATGGCCAAGACAACCTTCTGGGTCATGCTGCACTGAAACTATGAACATGTATAAATTATCAGGTATAAGAGTGCATGATGGAGAAAATTGGGTACTAATTACATATACAGGGTAATTAATATATGTTCTGAAAAAAAATATGGGTGCAATGCCAAAGTTAAATCGAAAACCATAACCATGGATCTTTCTAAAAAAACAAAACCGGCCATGAACTGCAGTGTTAGTTGTCTAGAAAAAACGTGAACATCACATCATTATAGGAAGGAATTCATATCACAAAATGAAATGAACAATGTAGACAAAATTCTAATAGCGGGAGGATATGAAAAAACAGTGTATTTCACAATGAGTAAAAAGAATCCTTAAATTCCAAGAGTCTAAACATGTTGGTCAATATGGACAGCAGGTATATATATACGATCCTTGATTCCTAAAAAATTAACAGGATCATCGATGAAATCATCATGGAGTTTATACTTTATGCAAATATATTCAAAACATGAATATATTGCCATTGAATCTAACATAATATGTGCCGGCTGCTAGATCTTGTATACGACAGCACTGCCACCCCTGTTATAATACATTCACCTTCCTGCCACCCCACAGCACTGCCACCCTCAAAAAAAAGTCTTGATCAGACGTCCCCTTGACTCCGGTCTTAAAGAAGGGGCCCATCTAACCCAGAACAGGCAGGAACCTCACGCGCGCACGCTTCTTTGGTGGCTGCGGACCCGTCTGCAGTTTCAACAGGGAGGTGGGCACACTACCATGTAGCACCAGGGATCGAACTGTGGTGGGGAGCTCTACACCTCGGGTGCTCAACCACGGCACTATCAGCACATCTTCGCACTAACCTAACATATTATGTTCAAAGCCTTGGTGCTCCTTTGTTGTGCTCACTGCCTCGCTGCCATCTTCTCCCTAGCCGCCTCCGTGTCCTTTCAAGCCCCTATGGCCAACCAATACTAGAACCAAGGCCCCTCCAACCCACCTCCTATTAAACATATATAACTCGATATTCTAAATCACCAGTTTAAGGCAACACTCCAAGCAGAAAGAGAGGAAGCTGCTAGGAAGCACGAACAGTCGGAAGCACATATTCTTGCTCAACAGGCCTCACTTGAAGCAAACCAAGCAACACTTGAAGAAAACCAAAATTTGTTACACCAGACCTAAGAGGAAGTGAGGGGGATGCATACCAAGTTTGAAGAGACTAATGCACTGTTGCAAGCTATGCTGAAACTTTATAAACATTGAGGTAGGTTTGCACGATGTTTCAGTTGATGATGCCTTTGCCTAATCTTTTGCTACATTGTGAGAACACCAAACTTTCTCTGTGTTTGTTGGAACGACTTTGTGCACTATGTTGTCAGAAACTATGTGCAACTTATTTGCATCTGTTTGTATGTTTGAACTTGTGTGATGAAACCTGGTACTAGTGTGATGTTTGAACCTGCAAGCAATTGTGTCTTGTCTTATGGTCTAGAATGTATGTGGATGATGGCTTGGCTGATATGTATGAGCTATGATGAGAATGCTAGAAACGTCTGTGTGACATTCGTCATTGAATTAATACATATGGCAATGCCACATTCGTCATCAAATGAAGGTAATTTTATGACGACCCACATTCGTCACAATAACTTGTCTAAATCAGGTTCCTAGGACACAATTCATGACGATTGGCGTATTTAGGTGACGAGTTGACCAACCAATATGTGGCAGTCACAGTCGTCATTAAATGACAACGATACATGACAACACAACAAAATCGTCACAAAAGGTCATCACATTTTATGACGGTTTTCTATATTTTCGTCACAAGGTACATTTTGTGACGGTCGTTATATGACGACCTTCATGATGATGGTTTTCCGTCATAGCATTAATTTTGTGACAAATTTTGTACTTTCTATGACACTTTCAGTTCGTTATAAAAGCCCAGATTTTTTGTAGTGAGCTACTCCTTTTAAATGAACCTCACTTGCCCGTGATTGGAGAAACCACCACCACTGCACAGCTAGATGCCTCACATACGGCTACACTAAATTTACCGAACTTAGGGAACATGTATACATACAAATATGGAACAAAAATAAAATCAACTGAAGTCTTGTCTTTTTAAAAAATATTGGTAAAAGATCATAAAATAACATTGAAGTTCTTGTGTTATAAAAGTTAGGTGATATAGTATCTTCCTTAAAAGGATCATATACAACAATATTTTGTCTGAATAGATATAGTTCGTACTTTATAACCAAATTGACAAGTTGTTCATATGTTTCATGAATTTTGATCTTGAGACTAGGTCTTTGTACGACCACAAAGACCCATATCAGCCCTCATCTTGGCCCAAAGTTTGCTAATGTCAACTTGTGGGTAAGGAGCCTAGTCTCGGTGCACGCATATATAAGCAAGCAAGGCCATAGCCCAAGAAGCTCACTCATATTTTAGTGATACATAGGTTTTTTCTCTCAAACACATTCTCTTAAATCAGATCACATAAGAGTTACATTATCTACTTTCCCTTTTTTGCTTTTGGCAATCCCATGTTAAGCTAACTCAAGTACAACTCATTGAAGTAAAGAATCCAAATTTTTCTGTTTGGAACTGCATTGCAAAGAAAGTACTACATTTTTAAGTTTGAGACTCAAAGAAATTCTTAAAAGCTAATCTAAATTATTGCAATGAATTAAAACAAGTCTAGGGATAGACATACTGCAAAGGAGTCTAGTTTGCACCACACACCGTAGTTTCACCCATAATAGGCATGTTTCATATGAGTCTACCACTCACCTTTGTTGATTTGGTAATCCTAAATCCATGAACCAAACTCATCTTCTCATGGGGTAGAGATACCAAACTTCTTGGTCAACTTTAATTGGTAGTTAATAATCTTCGTAGTTACAATCATATATTGAAATTTGGCTAAGTTGTGTTCCAAAAATATAACTCCTTGAACAAAGATTGAGGTACCACATCTAGAGTTTGGTGAAGGAGAAAGGTTCTTTATATAAAACAAGAAGAGGATCCTCAACATTTTGTATATATCTTCTGCTATGCCAACAAGCTAGTAGCCATGCTAGTTTGGGCCCACCTAGTATTCTCAACATCAAAAACAAGCATGACCTCCTTGTATTGTGAATGGTTCTATAGCCTAATGCTCACAAGATCCTTGGTGTAGCACCTCGGGTCTTGGGTTTCACTCACTATGGGAGTGAATTTAAACATGTCTGGGGTTAAAAACACTCAACGTCAGTTGTGACCTTTAGATAGATGTGTAACCACTATAGTTGCTTTTATCGAGATGCACATGGCCACAGGCATGTGTCCTAGGCATTCGGTGACATGTCCAGCAGCTAGTCTCTAGGGTTTTTCTCAACGTTCGTGCGAGAAGCTTCTTCTTAATGCAATGCCGTGGGAGCAATCTTTCACCCATAGGTTGAGATTTTTATGACCCCGTATTTTTAAAGACACACTGATGTGATCACGATTTGACTCCTTACCCTTGTTCATCGTCCATGAAATAAGGCAACAAGCTTGTGCTACTATTCCTCATATGACCCACTTGGCAATAAGTGACTATTGATCTGTGGAAATGTAACCTTCCATGTATAGCAAGTCTGTTGTAGTTTTATGTACTCCAAACCCATGTCATCTAGTACTACAATGTGTAATTGTTATCCATTAGAATGTCTTTATTATTATCGTAAACCTATATTCTTTCATGGTATCAAGCCAAACCACTAGTCTATGTTTCCATCTCTTGTGTCCCTCCTCCTTGCATTGGCTAACCCACCACAACCCTTGCCACTACATCGTCGTTGTCCTCCAACCTATGGCTCCTCCAAATCCAACTTCCATACTCTTCACTACCAATGTGTGTTAGCACATTCCTATCACCTTTACCCAATATCCTCCTAGGGAACGTCTAGTGTGGCTCCCGCATTGGAGTGGGCAAAGTAGAACCAAACGAGATTGCGTGGAGGAGCGCTTTCTACCCTCCCATGTGAGGAGTCGGAGCTATTTTGGTGCCGGAGCCAGAGTGCCAAAAATTGGCTCTGCCTATAGGGCTCTGACTCCTTCAACAAAGTATATCGCGCGGAGCCGCACTAAACATGGCCCTAGTTACTCATGATGGCATGAGCTCTTGAAGATTCCAATCAAAATTTGATTGATATGTAGCACATTGAGGGCACATCTCCACCAGTCGCGCCAACCATCCTACATGACCTAGGTGGCACCCAATTTATTCGGTGCACTTGAGTGCTCTATGGATCCATCTTCATAGCACACTTTGCTACCTTCATCACCCTTGATGTCACAACACACGCGATCAAGGTTTTTCAATCAATTCAGGGGGGAGATTCCCACCTACTTTTTATTGAGCCAATGAAATTGGTTGTACATTTACAAGATGTTGCCCGACATACCGGGAGAGAGGAGCAGGGAGAGGGGAGAACCAAAGGTAGATATTACAATTTTGAGAGATGGTTTTGGGCATAAGCTGACTAGGTAAAAATGAACACTTTGTTACTCTTGAATCTACCAGTCTTGGAGCAGAGATCTTTAGATACTTTGCGCTGGACGTAGGTCGAGTGACGTACTCTGAGTTAACGATGAGCATGTTCTAGGACTTCCAAATATGGCAGAGGACAACGAGCATAACGTCCATCCAAATAGGTGTAGGAAGGTCAGGTTGTCACCGATTTGCCAGGTGAGCTTCTGATCCCCAGCCGATATCTGAAGGGAGTCCAAAACCTTTCGTGCCCTTAGGCAGCTGCCCTCATTGTAGAATAACAAGAATGCATTCTAGAATAACAAGACTCGCATGCCTTGTCTCTGGAGATTAAGTTTCAAAAACATGGCCCAAGGTGGACATGCTTAGCTATTCACAAGGAGTCAAGAGCCACTGAACTCACCTATACATTAGTTGTACCATCACCAACTTTATCCTTGTGAAATACGGTACAAAATTGAAGTGCCACCCTATCATCATTCTCCTTGATGACCTAAATGAGAATATGCACTCAGTGGCATCCATAATCAATATGAATATGCCACCACCATCTTTCCTTAAGGCATGATCATTGCTTCTCTTAGAAGAAGATGGCCTAAAATCTCTAACCCATCACAGTCGTTGCTCAGGTCATTTGAAATAAACATCCCCAAGCCCCCCTCCTTTATTGGATCTAACTCTAGTGGATCAAGAGTTGGATCTTGGGGAAACCAAAAGGCTAGGTCCCTAGTGGCTCCAATAGAAGCAATATACATGCCTTCTCCGAAAACCCCAACCAACGTAACTTCTCACTCTTCAATCTATGGAATGGGACATTCAGATGTGGTTAATGGCCATGCCTCCCACTTAGCTCTATTCCTCTTGGCATCCTTTGTTGAGCCATATTTTTGTAAAGGCATATGACATCCAACACGCCATCCCTTTGGTGACGCATCTTCCCTAATCCCCCCCTACCATTGACACTCGTTGTTGCACCATTAATATCACCATCCTAGGACCAATCCTCCCTAATCCAAGCGATGAACACCATAGCCCTACAAGGCGGTGCCATAGAACAAACCTCGAAACTCCATCATCAAGTTATGTTATTTAGTGGGCTATTCGATTATGAATTTTGGATTGACACAATCATTTCTTGCCTTTCTTTCTGTACAATCAAGAACGATGATAAAGTAAACAAATAGTAGTCAAAATAAATGGGTAGCAAATTTTAATTATCTCGGAAACATATCGTCATGGATTAGTGATTTCAAATGCCAAGTGAGTTTACGCTCCCACATCTTATGGATGGGCCATCAATTGACTTAGAACCTCTTGGACCCAAGGGGCGTGATCATCGATGGGACCAAGGGGTGTTGATACAATCTTTTGGAAAATAAGCCATAAAACAATAAAGGAAAACAGCAAAAAGATCCAGAATATATATGGACTCCAATATAATTTCCCATATCTACTGAGTGGGAGTATTATGAAATTTGTCTATGTATAAACAGTCCATACAACAATGAAACGTTTTTATTTCTAAAAAATTTCTTATGCAATGGCAAACATGTTAATAAGAAGATAGAGCTGGATGATCCCAGCATATGTAACACTAGGATCCTCATCTGCAATGTGAGACATGAATCTGTCAACCCCTTTTTCAGATTAATGTTCCCAAAGTTCAACAGATCTAAACACGTATATAGCATTTGAAGAAAAAAATATTACCATCAGCAACTGCAAAGACTCGCTCACGCTGACGCCTTCGCCAAAACAGGACAGCTCCAGCCACAACGGCAACCAGTGAACAACCAATTCCTATGCATAGTAGGAGGATAAAAATGTCTTTACTCATGACTTGTAAATCCCCTGGAGGAAAAAAATATTGTGGTGAGCACACATACTCACAAGAAAAATATGCTCACTTGAATTAGTTAACTTTACTAAAATGAAATTGGAAGTGTCCAGAATTGGACACTGAACAACCTTCTTTGCCATCCTTTGGGCCTAAGGGGGGAGCAATTGACTCTGAGCCGATATCACTTAGGAATGGATTGCCTTCGAAACTATTCAGGCATAATAGATTAAGGAAATCAGAAAGGAGGAAAACCATATATAAATAGCTTTACCCCAAAGCTCATGTTGCCCCAGTTGATACAGGGAACGAAAATATGAACCTGAGATCACTTACAAGACATTCCATGTTCGAAAAGTCGGCCGGTGACCACTCAGGTTGTTGAAGGAAACATCCCTGTAGAACATAAATAACTTTTGTTTCTTAGAAATGAGGAATAGGTAAAGCTCACACTCACAGTGAGAACTGGACATATTCATTCAAAGAACAATGCAGCAATGATAAAAAGAAGGTTGTCAATAGAAAGTACAGGCTGAAGATCATGGGAGCATCAGTGCCTAGTGATTCGGGTATGGGTCCACATAAGCTGTTATTGTTCAATTTCCTGGAGGAAAGAGACAAGAGGCCGATAAAATAAAGATCATGTGACTCGATCAATCTTCAGATTTAAAGATAATCTACAGAACTGAGATACAGATATGTCTGGATATAATGTTGGCATCAGGAAGATTTATTAGTCTTACAGGTACTGCAGTTTGGCCAGATGACCCAGTGTACTTGGGATGCTTCCACTGAAATGATTGTTTGACAGGTCAAGTACTTCAAGCAGCGTCATCCTGCCTACGGTGTCAGGGATACAGCCAGAGATAGCATTGTGGCTTAACAACCTGCCAAAAATTTGAAAACAAACTCCTCATTTCATCACAAGTCACAGCTCACAACAGCAAGTAAGGAAGTGCATGGCTGCATGCAACGAACTGAATGTGTTAAAAAATTAGTACAGCCTGGGAATTTCAAGGGAATCTCACTAGAACTGAGAGGCTCCTCAGAGTTCCCTAAAAATTCACTCCTACTACATATGTTCCGGACAGGGCTAACATAGAAATTCTGGATCTTTTTGACTTACAGATATCGCAGCGACCTGAGTTTTCCGACCGCCGGCGACAGTGTGCCAGAGAGGTTCTTGTTCGTCATAGACCTGCGAACAGCATACAAACGCAGAGAACCATGAGCCGGACGTGAAAATCGTGGCAGAACAGAAACAAACGTCCATATATGCACAGGATGAGGAGAACATACAGCTCTTGAATTTGTCCCTTTTGGCAGGTGACCATGCTCCAGTGGCACGGGTCGTTGCCGAACTTGAGGTCCCAGTCCCAGAGCACGTTGCCGGGATCATGCAGCGGCGCCTTGATGGCCACCAGCGCCTTGGCTGCAAACCACACACAAGACCACGACGTTGATGGATGGAAGGGAACGCAACGCAGCAGCAAAGAACCAAGAAGAGCGCGTCGATCGAGCACAAGATCGATCTGATTTTGCTTTGACGGCCACGCCGGCGGCCGGTCGGACGGAGGAAAAACAACACAGCAGCACCAGCACAGCACGTACCTTGTTTGCCTAATTTCCCAGCCGCGGTGGGCCAAAGCACCGCCGCCACAGCGACCACGACGCCCACCACAGCCACCACCAGCCTCCTTGTCGCCTCCGGAGCTCCACACCCGCCCATGGCGCCGCCGTACGTCGTCTAGATACCTCTCTCTCTCTCTCTCTCGGCCCCGACGCGCCGCGCACAGCACAGGGTTCGTTCGGAAACTGCTGCTGCGGCCAGGGGATAGCGAGAGTGGGATCGAGGCAATGTGGGAAAGCGGGGAGCACACCACAGCACACCGGCCTAATGCCCTCGGTGGTCGAGGCTGCAGACGCGGTGACGCCACTGCGGATGCTGCCGTTGCGTGCATGCCGCGCGGCCGGACGGGTGCCTGCGGACTGCTTGTCCGTAGCGCACCGTCCCTGGCTGGCTGGCTGGCTTCCGTTACCGGTGGCCGGGGACTGCGCGTCGCGTAGGTCCTAAGCAGTGCAGCGGCGAGGAGGGTAGCGTGCGCCGCTCGTGACGATCGGGGGGGCGGGCCGGAGATGTGGTGATCGCCAGCGGCAGTAAACCACGCCGGCCATGCAAGACGTTTCACGAGGGAGGAACTCAGAAAGGGATCTTTCAGATTTAGCAGTGATTTAGTAACTAGCTTAACGAAAGGTTGTGTTCATGACCATATGTTATTACATATACTACACTTATATATTTGTTGGACGGAGGGAGTAGGATTTTATTTATTATAATAGCAATCTAAATCTATGGGTAGTGGTACCATACCGATGGTACGTATGCGACAAATTGTCACCCGTACAGCCAGGATGGAGAGGTATAACATTTTATCACTTAGACAATTTGTCGCGGACGTATATTTACTTTACCTGCCGTTTATCCGACCGCTACCATCCTTACAAATAGCGGAGTGAGGCACAAGGCACGCAGGACACATTAAAAAACCATAGGATGAGATATAATAAAATAATATAAACTAGTGATAAGCATTTTTTTATTTCTAGAACTTTATACTACCTAGAACGTATGTTTTTTATGCCTAGAATAAATTCTAAGTAAGGGAGAACAAATTTGGAAAAAGTTTTTTTTTTACAGAATTTGACTGGAAAAGTTAAAATGGGATTCAGTGTGATAGGCTACCAAAACTGCTGCAATCCGTTGTTTAGACACGTCATTAGTAACGTTCGTCTAGAAATTCAATAATAAGCGAAAACAAAGTCCAGAGGAAGAGTGGCCTGGCATTGAGTTCTCGTCCCTTTGCCTTATGATTTATTAATTCTCTTTCTGAAGAGATAAAACTCAGTGGTAGAGTGTCACCTTGACATGATGAAAGTCATCGGTTCAAGCCTGATTATCCCTAAATTCAATGTGAGTTTTTTTCTATTTTGACTTACACCCCAACCACAATCGAACGGGGATGATAAGAGGATTGTTGGATTGATGTAATAGGGTAGGTTGGCAAATGTAGTTGCTTCAAATTTATCCCACAATGGATGCACTTGTAACTTTTGGAGCAGGTAGGTAGTTGATTATTTGCCTTTTCTCCGTTTCTAGGATGCATTCAAATTTAATTGCTTGATCTATATATTTTCTATGATGCGTGTGTATTTAATTGTCAGATTTTTTTTTCATGCCAAGGTTTATTAAGAGATTTAATTAAAGGATGATGATGTCTTTGTAAAATTTTAGAGTTGCATTTATTTTTGGACCGAGGGTGTACCAATTTAATACAAGCCTTCCATCAGAGCAAAGTGTAATATAATATAATATGATATAATACAATAAAATATGATACAATATAATATAGTATAATATATAATAGAAGCGGCAAGTATAATATAATATAATAAAAGGTTGCAAGTGAGTTTTGTATCGAGATAAGAGAAAAAAGTGGGCTTTCATCCAATTGATGCATGAGCCTTAAGAAAGTGACCCATGTATTAATGGTGAAGTATGTCCTATTAGCCAACTACTATATGGATAGACTAATAGATGAGCCATAAATATATGTGCATCCTAGCTTGGGTTGTATTATTAATCATGCTCTCAGTGTAGAGCGATCTTCGCACATACTTTAGATTGATGACTAACAATTACATCAGGCTGCAAAATAAAAAATATAAACATATACCAGTATAAGACCTCATACTTCTACAATATTATAAAGGAAACAGAAAAATAAAAGAGCAATAGCTAGCAAAATGGACAAAGAAATGAGAATATCACAATATCACTACTCACGGCCTAGCAACAAAAGGAAATTCTTCAATGGGTTCTGAATGGCAGTGGCGGATTCAAAATTTTAAAGTTGGGAATTCCTAAATTAAAGCCGTCTATATCACCGGCTGCACATCATGCCGTGCCATTATGTCTGTGTCCATATACAAGCCAGCCTTAGGTTCAAGTGAGAATTAAGATTTGAATGATAGTT